>NC_073313.1:266354773-266495397 GCF_027595985.1 Sorex araneus
ATCGGCTCAGGTTCATGCTGCGTCCTCCCGTCTTACTCCCCGCGGGATGGTCACCTTCTGTCACGCGGGGCTCCGTGGGGACATCTGTGAGTCGCCGCCTGTGCTGCAGCCGCTCGAGAGTGCTGAGGAATGTAAACAAGCGGCCAGAGAGATAACACCGGGCAAGCAGATAACCTGAGACCGCCCCTGGCGCCCCGTAGGGTGCCCTGAGCCCTGCCCGGAGTGACCACTGAACACGGCCAGCCAGCCCTGGGCTCCTCCAGGGAGAGCCCCCAAACAAAACAAGACAACAGGAAACTAAAAGTACACATGAGGCACCCAGGGGACAAATCATTTTCTCAAAACATTCAAGGGAGGGCACTGGAGCCATAGCACAGCGGGGAGGGCGTTTGCCTTGCGTGCGGCCAACCCGGGTTCGATCCCCAGCATCCCATAGGGTCCCCGAGCACCGCCAGGAGTGATTCCTGAGTGCAGAGCCAGGAGTAACCCCTGAGCATTGCCGGGTGTGACCCAAAAAGCAAAAAAAAAAAAAAATTTAAAAATTAAAAAAAATTCCAAGGACAACTAAAACATGAGGGTGTCCCCCACTGTAAAGGCACATGTATGATTGTCCAGTGGATCCAGCCATCCCCCAGTGCCATCGACACGTAGAAGAGTCATCCTTTGTCCTCTTGGGTCAGAGACTGACTAAGCTGCTTAAGAATGCAGAGCCAGGGGGCTGGAGCCATAGGACAGCGGGGAGGGCGTTTGCCTTGCACGCAGCTGACCCGGGTTCAATCCCCGGCATCCCATAGGACCCCCTGAGCAATGCCAGCAGTAGTTCCTGAGTGCAGAGCCAGGAGGAACCCCTAAGCATCGCTGGGTGTGACCCCCCCAAAAAAGAGAAACCAACGCAGCCAGCATGGATGTGTGCTGAGGGGACCTGCTCAGTCACTGCGTCGGCTTCACTGTTCTCCTCTGAGTCGCAGTCTAGGACTCCAGCAACAGGCCAGCTGCAGGTGCCAACCAGCTTATGGCGACAGCGTGAGCCTCCCCCTTGCAGGAGACGCGGCTTCAGAGGGTTCCCGGGAGCACGTCCCTGGGTGGGTGTGGGGGGGTTTCACTTCTTCAAGCTCAGTGGGCGGGTGGTTCCCAAGACGCACCAGCGACGCTCATAGTTCCTTTCCCGGTGGGACACACGCGCGCTGCTCCCTGCATGTCCGAGCTAAGCCACTGACTCCGCGCGCCTGCGCTCTGGCTCCCGGGGGACTTGGCGACCCCTCATTACAAACCCTTCCGGGGGGACCCGGAGATAAGGGCCAGGGAGCTCGGACCCCATAGGCACCCGATTCCCCGAAAAGCACACAAGGCATCCCGGGCGCTGCCAGTTGGAGCCCTGAGCGTGGCCAGGTGTGACCCTGGCGCCCCCGAGCACCGTGAAGACGGTCTCAGGGCCCCCAGCACCCCGGGAGTGGCCCCTGGACACTGGCTCGGAGGCCCCCCACCAAAGTAGCAGGGCTAAGAGGGGGCAACGCTTCGGGGTTCCCCAGCGTAGTGATACCCGAAGCCCAGTAAACGCTCAGAGGAACAGACGTCCACCCAGGACAGCCACGGAGACTGCGGGGTCTGCGGCTGGCCTACTGACCGCCCACCCCGGAGTCGAGTCAGAGCCGAAACAGGTGGACGGCCGCAAGCCAAGCCGAGAGGGACCTGCTTAGGCCGGGGCGTCCCGCAGCTCTCCCTGGGCCCACAGCCCGGGGGGCCCGTCAGGTGACGCGTCCTAAACAGCTGGAAGCACTTTTCCATGTCAGCTGCTCCGGGGGAGGGGACGGAGGGACTCAGCGTCAACTATGTTCACACTAAGAAGGGGAAGCGGAGAGGAAGTGCTACATTGGGGGAAAAAATACAAAAAACCTGAAAAACCATACTGGAGCCCAAAGGCAGAGCTGGTGGCCAGGCGCTTCCCTTACACGGGGCTGACCCCGGGCACCACACAGGACTCCCCGCGCCCCGCCAGGCGTGATCCTGAGCTGGGGCGCCGACGGGTGTGGTCAAAGCAAACAGAAGCTTCCGTTCCCCCGCGCACTCCGGCAGGACAGGTGCACATTCCCGGAACCCGTGGGAAAGAAGCCGTTCCTGACGCTCGGACGGAGCTTCCGGAAGGGGCTAGCACAGAGCCCCGGTGCCCGCCGGGCAGGGACGGGGCTGGGCGTGACGGGCAAGGAGGGCCCCTGAACCGTCGTCCTGGTGCCCCAGGCCGGCCGGGACTGCTTCCGAGAGAAACAGGTGAAGGCCCCAGCGGAGAGCCGCGGGTCATAAAGGGCGACTCCGTTTGTCTCTCGGCGGCCAGGGCCACGCCCAGGACCACAGGTCAGAGCCACGAGTCTAGAAATGAAAGGCAGTGGAGGAAGACGTCCCCCCCCTCTGGCGGGGTCGGCAGCATGGGGAAAGGGTGCCAGCCGGGGACAGATGGGAAGCTGTCAGCGCTGGCCGCGGGCACGTGCCTATGGTGCCTTGGCCCCCCGTCAGATGGCGCGTCACCAGGACCTCCTCCCGCGAGATGGCACGGCTAACGACATAAGCGGTCGCACCGGGCCGGCAGCCTGCCGCTGGGACACGCGAGGCCCGCGGGGTCCAGCCACGCCCACGGCCGCCTGCGATGGTGCAGACTGGACTCGGAAGCCAAGGGGAAAGGCGGCCCTGCAAAGGCCACGGACTCCAGGCGTCTTCGGAAGGGTTTGCGCCGAGGCGGTGGGCTCGGCAAGACCCCCGCTGTGTTCTGTGGCTGAGACCCCTGTAGGCGCACGGGCGGCTCAGAGACACGGAGCGGAGCCACCCGGGACGACACAGAACCGTGTGGTGGGAGAGCGCCGAGGGCACCCACCGGCAACACTGACGGGCCCGGGGAGGCGTCCCAGCGGGGAGGACCTGGCCTCAGTCCTGGGCACCACAGAGGGTCGCCTAAGGCTCGGGAGCAAGCGGGAGTGATTCCTGCATACAGAGATGGGACTAAGTCCTGAGCACCGCGGGGCGTGAGCCCAACACAAGCAAAAAGATTGGGAGAAAGAAGAAGACTGAGAAATGACACCAATGAAGACGAACATGAAAACAGACTCAAGGGGCCGGAGCCGTAGCACAGCGGGGAGGGCGTTTGCCTTGCACCCGGCCGACCTGGGTTCGATCCCCGGCATCCCATAGGGTCCCCCAAGTACTGCCAGGAGTAATTCCTGAGTGCAGAGCCAGGAGGAACCCCTGAGCATCGCTGGGTGTGACCCAAAAAGCAAAAAAAAAAAAAAAAAAAAAACAGACTCAAATCCCGTACTCCAGAGACAGGGGTGAGTCACAGTGCAGTATTCCAGAGAGCTTCCCCGCCAGGCTCCTCCGCTTAGGTCAGGGGCAATGGATGGGTTCCAGAACTTTCTTCGTTCATTTTTTTTTTTTTTAATGGCTTAGGTAAGGGGCAGTGACTGGGTTCCAGAATGGCTCTACAAGGCTTTCCCGCCTTCTGGGAGAACTGACCAAGGCATGCAGCTTTTCCGTGTCACTGGAGGATGCTGCTGTCAAGAGTGCAACGATGGTGGACAAAGGACTCTCACAACCTAGAGGGAGCAAATCTAGGGTATGTGGGGGAAGCACCCAGCAATGCTTGTCGTGACACCATCCGCGGAAAGTGTTGTAACTCAGAGCTTCTCAACCAGAGATCAAAATTCTCCCTTCTGGGGGCTGGAGCGATAGCACAGCGGGGAGGGCGTTTGCCTTGCACGCGGCCAACCCGAGTTCAAATCCCAGCATCCCAGATGGTCCCCCGAGCACCACCAGGAGTAATTCCTGAGTGCAGAGCCAGGAGGAACCCCTGTGAATCACCAGGTATGACCCAAAAAAAGCAAAAAAAAAAAAAAAAAATTCTCCCTTCTGAAGCTCTCTGGCGGTTAGAGCTACAGCGGGCAGGCTGAGTAGAAATTGCCCCTGACACCCTCAGCCACCTTGTCACCCACAAGAAGACGGCCCCTCTCCCGAGTCTCTCTGGACCTGCATTTAGCGAAGAAGGAGGCGTGGCTGAGGGAAGCCACCCACACACACAGTTGAGGGAGCAGCAAAACCCTACCAAACACCCCACCAAATTCCCACCAAACACGCCTACCAGTGCACTAGCTTTGGGCTTTGTTTGTTTTTACTTTCCCCCAAAGATAAAAATATTGTCTCAGGGCCAGAGCGAGAGCACAGCGGGTAGGGTGTTTGCCTTACATGCGGCCGACCAGGGTTCAATCCCTGGCATCCCATATGGTCCCCCGAGCACTGCCAAGAGTAGTTCCTGAGTGCAGAGCCAGGAATAATCCCTGAGCACTGTCAGGTGTGACCCAAGAACTAAAAAATATATATAAATATATATATGTGTATATATATATACATATATATATATACATATATATATATTTAGTTTAACCGAAACAGCCGAGAAGTTAGCTGCCAGCCAGTATCACTGTCATCCAGTTGCTCATCAATTTGCTCGAGCGGGCACCAGTAATGTCTCCATTGTGAGACTTATTACTGTTTTTGGCATATCGAATATGTGACGGGGAGCTTGCCAGGCTCTGCCGTGTGGGCAGGATACTCTCGGCTGGGCTCTCCGAGAGGGGCAGAGGAATCGAACCTGGGTCGGCCACGTGCAAGGCAAATGCCCTATCCACTGTGTTCTCGCTCCAGCCCTGAGACAATATTTTTATCTTTGAGGGGAAAATAAAGACAAATAAAGCCCAAAGCCAGTGCATTGCCAGCCAGCGAGAAATCATAAAGACAGGCTCCTGGGGCTGGACGGGGAGGGCGTTTGCCTTGCACGTGGCTGACTCGGGTTCGATTCCCAGCATCTCATAGGGTCCCCCAAGCATCGCCAGGACTAATTCCTGAGTGTAGAGCCAGGAGTAACCCCTGAGCATCGCCAGGTGTGACAAACACGCCCCCAAAAAGACCGGCTCCTGCCAGAGGGTGGGCAGGGCTGATGGGGCGAGCGGGTGGAGACTCTGTGTGAGATGATGCCAGTGTGTGACCCCGGCCCAGCGGCCAGCCGGGAGCAGAATCCCGAGGAACGCTTACAAGCCAGGTAAAGGCACACAGAGAACTTCCTAGGAATAGAAGCCTCCGCCGAGAGCCAGGGAAGGGGCGTATCCTGTGGTGTGTAGCACGTCTGGGGGAGAGAAGCTTGCAGGGCGCGGGCTCGGGGAGCTGTGTGGATCCCACACGGGGGGGGGGGGGGGGCAGGAGGCCACACCCGCCATGTAAGAATCTTCCGGCAGTGGGAGGCAGCACAGGACCAAGGAGTCCAGGACGGAAGCCCCGAGGGAGAAGGAAACGCATCGTCACGGCAACGCAGTGCAAAGGGCAAAAGTCTGCCAGGGGCCGCAAGGCAGAATGGGGGTGCACTGGGCAGGCGGGTGTCCGAGGGGACCTCTCCCTTACCGAGTCAGTGGGGAGGGCAGGCGGTAAAGCCTTTGACTCTCCCCTCCGCACCCCTGCCCCGGCTGGCCTTGTGTTTCTCCTTCCCAGTCTTCTTGGCTGAGCCCTGAGGGGGGTGTTCGGGGGCTGGCCAGCGTGAAGGGCACTTGCCTTGCTCACGGCCGGCCGGGTTTTGCTCCCCGACACCCCACATGGCCCCTTGAGCAGCTCCAGGTGCAATTCCTGAGCACGGAGCCAGGGATAATGCTGAGCATCACCAGGTGTAGCCAAAAAAAAAAAAAAAATAGAAGAAGGAAAAGCGTCCAAGACTGCATGGTGACAGGAAGGTCATGCGGATGGTGACTCAGTGTTGCTGGGTCTTCGCCGGGTCTTGCCTGGGGTGCAGGGGTGAGCGCGTCTGTCCTGACCGCTTCACTCTTTCTCGTATCGATCCCCCGATCTCCTCGCGCTTGTGCGCTTATTGGCTCAGCTTCCCAGGCGATAGGCAGCGGGTGCTTCTTCTGCAGCACTCTGAGAGCTGGGGAACGCCGGGAGTGGGGAAGGCAGGGAAAGGGGAGGGAGGGCGGGAGGGTGGAAAGCAGGGGCTGGGGGGGGAGGTAGGGGGATGGGGGGTAGGGGGATGGGGGGCGGGAGCTTCCAAGCAGGGAGTTGGAGGTTGAGGTTTGCTTTCCCAGGGGTGTGAGGCCTTGGAACGGAGCCGTGGGGAGGGGCAGAGCTGAACATTGGGAGTATTCCAAAGCCTTGGCAGGGAGGAGGCCTAGGATGAGTGTATGGGGGAGGGAGAGGGGGGAAGGGAGAAAAGGAGGGAGAGAGAAGGAGATAGAGGTAAAGAGGGAGGGAGAAGGAGGCGGGAGGAGAGGGAAAGAGAAAGAGGGGGAGAGAGAGGGAAGGAAGGACGGAGAGCATGGAAGAGGGAGAGAGAGGAAGAGAAGGAGGGAGGGGGAAGAGAAAGAAGGAGGGAAGGAGGGAGAGAGGGAGGGAGAGAGAGGAGGGAGAGAAGAGAAGAGGGAGAGAGAGGGAGGGAGAAAGAGGGGGAGAGGGAAGAAAGAGGGAGAGGTAGAGAGAGGAGGGAGAGAGGAGAGAGGGAGAGAGAGGGGGAGAGAGAAGGAGGGAGGGAGAGAAAAGGAGGGAGGGAGAGAGAGAGGAAGGGAGAGAGAGAGAGGGAGGGAGGGAGGGAGAGAGAGGGAGGGAGGGAGAGAGAGGAGAGAGGGAGAGGAGAGAGGGAGAGGGAGGGAGGGAGGGAGAGGGAGGGAGGGAGAGAGAGGGAGAGAGAAGGAGGGAGGGAGAGAGAGGGAGGGAGGGAGAGAGAAGGAGTGAGGGAGAGAGAGAGAGAAGGAGAGAGAAGGAGGGAGGGAGAGAGAGGGAGGGAGGGAGAAGAAAATTCAGGGAGAGCTTTAGATGAAGGAATCCCCAGAGATGAGGTCACCCTGGGCAGCAGCGGGAGGAAACGGGGAGTGTGGCTCGGCACAGTGTGACAGTGGGGAAGTGAGACGGGGAAGAATCTGAGGACAAGACTCGCCTGAGCGTGTGCGGAGGGTCCGGCCGCTCGGGGCCAGCGCCAGTCCCCCCCCACCCCCGCCCCGAGAGCGTCAGCTCCGGAAGTGTCTGTTGACCGGGAGACCAGACTGTCACAGGAGGTGGGTGTCCAGTCTCCGGGAGACATCGACCCAGTTCCCTGCAAACTTACTCATACGGGGGTCTGGGGGGGGGGGTGGCCCAGTGGTTAGGGCTCTTGCCTCGCAAGCCGCTGACCCCGAGTCCGTCCCCAGCACCACGTCCGGTCCCCTGAGCACAGACGGGAGTAAGCCCTGAGCACCGAAGGGTGTGGCCCAGCACACAAGCAAGAGCCCAAACACCAAACTCCCCTGCGCGGGGTGGAGGTGCTGCCCTGCCTGGGGCCAGCCCCCCTCTGCTGCTGTCCCCCACGGTCCCCGGGGCCCTGCCTCGCGCGCCCCAGACCAAAGCCACGAGCAAAGCCAGACACAGAGGCCTGGGGACACACGGCAGCTCTCAAGTGGACAGGCCAGTGGCCTGAGACAGCCGGAAAGGGACAGAGATGTGCAGGAGGGGTCACTCTGGGGCGGGCGGGCCACACCCAGAGGTGCCCGGGCCTGGTGGGTCCCAGGGTGCTTGCTAGCTGGGGTGCTGGAAGCGAGATGACGCCCGACCCACTGCACTGACTCTCCAGTCCAGGAGGTAATCTTTTATTTTTTATTTATTTATTTTGGGGGTTACACCCGGCGATGCACAGGGGCTACTCCTGGCTCTGCACTCAGGAATTACCCCTGGCGGTGCTCAGGGGACCCTATGGGATGCTGGGAATCGAACCCAGGTCAGCTCATGCAAGGCAAACACCCTCCCCGCTGTGCTATCGCTCCAGCCTCTCTTTTATTTTTTTTAAGCTTTTGGGTCACGCCAGGCGATGCTCAGGGGTCACTCCTAGCTCTGCACTCGGGAATTACTCCTGGCGGTGCTCGGGGCAGCATACAAGGTGCAGGGACGTGCACGGCAAGCGCCGAACCTGCTGTCCTACATCTCCAGGAAGGAATCTTTTGTTTTGTTTTGTTTTAAGTTTTTTTTTTTTCTTTTTGGGTCACACCCGGCAATGCACAGGGGTCACTTCTGGCTCTGCACTCAGGAATTACCCCTGGTGGTGCTCTGGGGACCATATGAGATGCTGGGAATCGAACTTGGGTCGGCCACGTGCAGGGCAAACGCCCTCCCTGCAGTGCTATCGCTCCAGCCCCAGGAAGGAATCTTTGCAATCAGAGTGGGGCCTGCTCCGTCACCAGGAAGCGTCTCTCCATCAAGCCTCTCTGGCAGGTTTCTAAACTGCTCCCTGCTTGAAACAATGTGCTTGCACCCTGGGACAGATCTCCAGAAAGACTCCGGAGAGAAGAAGGACGTTTGAACCACACGTGATCACCAGCCTGGGTGAGAGCCAGGGCCAGGCCAGGGCCACGGCAGGGTCCGGCCAGCGGGGCCACCCTCAGGCCTTCCCACGCCCACTGGCCACAGTGAGGGGGCTGGTCACCCCTGTCCCCGTCCTCCTGGCTGTTTCCACCCACGGTCGCCTGCCCCAGCTGCGGTGCCAGTGGGACCCAGCGGGAAGGAGTTTGAGTGCTTTTCTTCTTCTTTAACGTGAGAGCCAGATGACACAGCTGTTCCTTCCCCAAGTGGGAGCGTGCGATGAGAAAGCCAGCGCTGACATCATGAACGGGGTCGGAAGGGAAACTTCATCAGCAGATTCTCAGTGGGAAATGCTAATCTTTTGCAAACTTCCCAGAAATGTCTCTCTCTCTCTCTCTCTCTCTCTCTTTTTTTTCTCTTTTTGGGTCACACCCGGCGATGCACAGGGGTTACTCCTGGCTCTGCACTCAGGACTTACTCCTGGCGGTGCATATGGGATGCTGGGAATCAAATCCGGGTCGGCTGCGTGCAAGGCAAACGCCCTCCCCGCTGTGCTATCGCTCCAGCCCCCAGAAATGTCACTTGTAACTGTCACCAAGTGTCACCAGGAAATCATGTGCCTGGTCAAATGAAAAACGGCAAGTGTCAGGCTGAGTGAAATGAGTCAGAAGCAGAGGGACAGACACAGAATGATTGCACTCATTTGGGGCATATAATAAAAAAAATAGTCTAAGACTAACATCCAAGGACAGTAGGAACAAGGGCCGGAGGACTGGTCCACTCT
The DNA here is from genome assembly GCF_027595985.1 of Sorex araneus. Lineage (NCBI taxonomy): Eukaryota > Metazoa > Chordata > Mammalia > Eulipotyphla > Soricidae > Sorex > Sorex araneus. Next base: position 266,363,898 of record NC_073313.1, read on the forward strand.
CCGGAGCTGGCCACAGTAAAGGGCAGTTAGGATAGAGAAGGCAGCACGTGACAACGATAGCTGGAAATGATCCCTCGGGACAAAAATCCAGTGCTGAACTGTTGACCTGTTGGTACCTGTGTTGCAAGCCATAATGGCCAGGAGGGGGGAGGGGGAGGGAGAGCGAAAGGGAGGGAAGGCGGGAGGGAGGGAGGGAGGGAGGGAGGGAGGGAGGGAGGGAGAGAGGGAGGGGGAGGGGAGGGGAAGGGAGGGGAGGGGAGGGGAGGGGAGGGGAGGGGTGGGGATGAAAGTGATTGCCCTAGAGGCAGGCTAGGGAAGGAGTGGGGGTAGGGGTGGTTGGGAGGAAGTTGGGGACGCTGGTGACGGGAAATGGACATTGGAACACCCTGTGACTGAAACCCAATCATGAACAACCTTGTAACTAAGTATCTCAGTGATTCAATTGAAACCAAATGGCTCGCGGGGCCTTTGCGAGGGCTGTGGGTGAAGGACCTCCAGGAACGGGACTTGGCCCATCCGAGAGTCTGTCCCGCCCACACTCCTCCTACCGCCTAGAACATGTTTCCACTCCCGTGACCCTGACACGGCTGCTGGAGACACAGCAGCCTTGCTTCCCGGAGGCCACCCTCTGCCCACTGGTCACGGCCAAGTGAAGCAGGTCGGGAGAATGAGTGATGGGCCACTGGGAGAGGCGGTGTAGCTCAGTAGCTCAGTAGCACTGTCACGCTGTTGCACTGTCGTCCCGTTGCTCACCGATTTGCTCAAGTGGGCACCAGTAACGTCTCCATCGTGAGACTTGTTCCTGTTTTTGGCATATCGAATACACCACGGGGAGCTTGCCAGGCTCTGCCATGCGGGTGAGATACTCTCGGTAGCTTGCCGGGCTCTCCCAAAGGGACGCAGAGGAATCGAACCCGGGTCAGCCGCGTGCAAGGCAAACACCCTACCCGCTGTGCTATGGCTCCAGTCGGTCATGGCAAGTCTGTCCGTGATCACACACACGTGAGAAGAGGGAAAGGCGCAGAAGCCGCAGAGACAGTGGACGGGGGGTAAGACGGGGCCCTGCACGCAGCCAGCCCTGCCTCCATCCCCGACACCACAGAGGGTCCCCCCAGCACACCCAGGCGTGATCCCTGAGCACAGCGCCAGGAGTCAGCCCCGAGCATTGCCCAGCCTTCCCCCCCCCGGCCCCCCAAATAAAATAGAAATGAACAATGAGAGCAAGAAAGCTCCAGAAGGGGGGCTGCGGGAAGTTCAGCAGGGCTCGCGAGGGTCTCTGAGCGGGCGGGCCACAGGGACGGGACGCACCTCCTCCATCCTGTCCTGCGGTTTCTAACCCCCTCAAAGCAGAGCGGAGGAGGCTGCCCACCCACAAGGCCACCCCGTGGCAGGTGGAGAAACATGCCAAGAGAGAAAGTGGAGAGGCAGGGGTGCCCACCCCCCCCCCCCCGCGCCCTGCCCCAACCCAGCTCTCTCTCTGCCTCCCACCCCCAAACCTACCTGACCAGTCTGGAGAGCCCAGCCCCCTCCCACCCTTGCCCTCCCCCAAGGAACCTTCTGGGTCGCTTCTTCTCTGCGCACTCTTCTCCCCACGCCCTCTCCTCAGAGTCTCATCCATCGGCGTGTGGCCACACTCCCTGTTTCCCGCCATCGTGCGTTCCCACGGGCAGGTGCCTGTGTGTTCTCAGCACCGGCGTGAGCTTGGCACCGAGTCTGATGGGCAGCGAGCAGTCTAGTGGGACCTTGAAGGACACACGCAAAAATCAAGCCGTGAGCAAATAAATATAGTGTTGTTCAGCTGTATGTGCCGTGTCTGTGAAATACAGATGTCACTTCACTGGTATCGCTTGTCATCCCGTTGCTCATCGATTTGCTCGAGTGGGCGCCAGTAACGTCTCCATTCGTCCCTGTCTCATGTGCTAGTGTAGCCCAATGGTATCTGCTCGCTCCAGGAACATAAAGAGCCTCAAACTGTTCGTTCAGGGTTTTGACAAAGAAGTCTGACCATCTCGTTGGTGGGTGGCCACACAGTTTTTTGATGTCCCGTGGAATCCATTCGGTAACAGCTCAAGTCCAGCTGTCATCTCTGAACTGCATTACGTGTCCGGCCCATCTGATTTTTGATGCCTTGGCAAACGAGACAGCATCTCTGATTCTTTTTTTTTTTTTTGCTTTTTGGGTCACACCCAGAGATGCTCAGGGGTTACTCCTGGCTTTTCACTCAGGAATTACTCCTGGCGGTGCTTGGGGGACCACATGGGATGCCGAGGATCGAACCCGGATCGGCCGTGTGCAAGGCAAACGCCCTACCCACTGTGCTATCGCTCCGGCCCCGTCTCTGATTCTTGACCGTCGACGGAGGTCGGAACTCCGGATTCCTTCTCTCACTTGAGTGAGACGTGATACCTGTAGCATAGCTCTTTCAATTCCTCTTTGGGATACCTGAATAGCGTTCTCATCCTGTTTGCGTAGGGCCCAGGTCTCTGAGGCGTATGTTAGTGCAGGAAGAATGGTGGAGTCGAAAAGATGTGCCCAGAGCCAGAGGTTCTTCGTCCTCTTAACAACTTTTTCAATGCTCTTAAAAGTGTTCTACGTTGCTCTCTTCCTCCTGTATAGTTCTGGGGCCAAGTTGTTTGTCATGTTGAGTTCTCGACCTAGGTACACACACACACACACACACACACACACACACACACACACACACACACACACACACACACACACACATATATATATATTACATAAAATAGTTATAAGATATATCTTTTATATCTTTTATTTGGTAAATATTTTTACATTTCCAAAAATATATATTTTATATCTTTTATTTAGGAAATCGTAGCCAGTGACCACCAGGGATCAAAATTCGGGCCAGCCGCATGTACGGCAAGTCGCTAACCCCTGTACTATCTCTCTGGCCCCATTTGGTATTAAGAAGATGCTCATGTAAATGGACAGTCCCTCCTGCTGTCCCCCAGACGAGAGGCAGCACCAGCAGCAACAGCCCTGGCTCCTCTAAGTGCCACACCTACTGTCTGGAAACTTCTCTGGGAACCTCAGACCCAGCTTGGCACGGCTGCCTGCAGGCCGGAAGACGCAGGGAGATCACTGTAGAGGGAATCCGACTCTTTGGTTTGCTGGCGGTGCTCAGGGCTTACTCCTGGCTCCATGCTCAGGACTCACTCCCGGCAGTGCTTGGGGGACCTGATCAAAGCCGGGGGACCTGATCAAAGTCGGGGGTGTGCAGGGCAAGTGCCTTAGCCCCTGTAACAGCTTTCCAGTCTCTTTGCTTCCCTTCTGGTGAAAGGCCAGAATCTGAGCACATGAGACCATCAAGTCAGAATATGCAGATCCCAGTGGGCCCTTCCCCAGAGTGGAGCCTGCAGTCGCTTCAGAGGAAGCGGCTTCCCTCAGCATCCCGAGAGCTTCCTGAGCAGCCTCTGTCCTCTCCACCTGAGGAGGGATAATTGGCTCACCTCGCGTCAACAGCCACCGTGTGAGCTTACAGGTGGCTCTCACGCTGCGCGCTTCCTCTCTGCTTCTCTCCCCGTTGCCCCGGGGGTCCTCAGAGCAGGGGCTCCTCAGCCAGGACAGGGTTGCCGCAAGCCCTGCCGACGCTTGACGGGACGGGAGCAATAAGGAGGTGGACTCTCTCTCACAAAGTGCAGCCCAGCGAGGGGAGGCCAGACAACCCGCTCTCGGAGCAAAGGCGAGACTGGGTGAGGCGGGGAGGAAGGGGAGGCAGTGGCTCTCCCCTGCAGAGGGGGCCGCCCCCTCGCCCATTCAGGTACCAGCGAACGCCCCAGACAGACACAGAACGTAGCAAGGGGCCGTGGGCGAGACTCAAGGTCAGTCACCCCAAGTGGCCCCGCTCTGGGCACTGTCTTCCGAGCCATGTTGCAGGGGATGGGAGCACACTCGTGCTCTGTGCTGAGAACTGGGGCGGTTTAAGGCGACCTCTCTGGCAGCAGCTGGCGAGATTCTGTGGGGACTGGAGCAATAGCACAGCGGGGAGGGTGTTTGCCCTGCACGTGGCTGACCCGGGTTCAATCCCCGGCATCCCACAGGGTCCCCCAAGCACTGCCAGGACTGATTCCTGAGTGCAGAGCCAGGAGGAACCCCTGAGCATCACCGGGTGTGACCACCCCCCAAAAAAAGAAAAGTCATTCTGTGAAGACAAAAGCGTAGTCACCCTGGACGATCACAAAGACCCCGCCTGCTCTCACCCCGCACTGGTCACCCGTGAGAAGCTCTCACCATGCACCCCTGCAGGTCAGGCACTCAGGGGAACCCCCGCTCCCCTGCTAGTCAATGATTTCCCAGCTCCATTCAGGCACTGGGCCTCCTGTTTGCCGGAGCCTGACTTTCTGCAGGGGAGACAATGGCGAGATTAAATATTAATCGGCACCTTCGGGCGGGCCGACCTCCCCCATGGCAAAGCTCTGCTCTGAACCAGCCAGAGTCTCCCAACGCCTACTTCCTGGAACCACGGAGGAGAAACCCCCACCCCCCACCTGAAACTAAAAGGTCCTTGACACGGAAGTCCCCACAGCCTCGAGGTTTGGAAACCCAGGAAAGAATGGGCAGGTCCGCTCAGAGACAGTTTTTATTATGTCTTTTAATTTATTTTTTAAATATTTATTTATTTATTGAATCACATTGATATACAGTGACAAAGCTTTCATGTTTGAGTTTCAGTCAAACAAGGATGGAACACCCATCCCTCCACCAGTGCACACTCTCCATCACCAATGTCCTCAGTATCCCCCATCCCAGCCCTCCCCCTACCTCTATGGCAGACACTTTCCCCCAGACTCTCTCTCTACTTTTGGGCATGAGTGTTTGCAATGCAGATACTGAGAGGCCATCACGATTGCCCCTTTATCTACTTTCAGCACACATCTCCCGTACCGAGCGATCCCTCCAACCATCATTGACTTCGTGAACCCCTCTCCATCCCAGCTACCTTCTCCCCCAGCTCATGAGGCAGGCTGCCAACTATGGAGCAATCTTCCTGGCCTTTGTCTCTTCTGTCCTTGGGTGTCAGTCTCGTATTATGTTATTTAATATTCCACAAATGAGTGCAGTCATTCTATGTCTGTCCCTCTCTTTCTGACTCATTTCATTTAGCATGATATTCTCCTTGACCATCCATTTATAAGCAAATTTCATGACTTTGTCTTCCCTAACAAGTGCATAGTATTCCATGGTGTAGATGTACCAAAGTTTCTTTAACCAGTCATCTGTTCTCAGGCACTCGGGTTGTTTCCAGATTCTGGCTATTATGAATAGTGCTGCAATGAACATACAGGTACAGATGTCATTTCTACTGTGCTTTTTTGCATCCTTGGGATAAATTCCCAGAAGTGGTATTGCTGAGTCATATGGAAACTCAATTTCTAATTTTTCAAGGGATGCCCATATTGTTTTCTAAAAAGTCTGGACCAGCCGACATTCCCACCAACAACGAGAGTCCCTTTCTCCCCACATCTGTGCCAGCACTGGTTGTTCTTGTTCTTTTTGATGTGTGCCAGAGAGACAGATTTAGGAAGCTGAGTCCTGAGAGGCTGAGACACTTGATGGGCAGGTGAGGGGTGAGGGTTGGGGTGGCCAGGGGAGGGGGAAGGCTGATGGAGAGAAGAAATGTTATTCCTCTGATTTGGCCTCTGCATGTCCATTTTGTCTTTCTGTGAGCGATCTTGGCATAGTTTTCTGGTCAACCTGCTTTGAGCTCATCCCAACGGAAAGGAAACCCTTGTGGGTTAGAATAATAATGGAATACTATAATGCTTCATAAGACTGAATGCATTTTTTTTTTCTTTTTGAGTCACAGCCAGCGATGCTCAGGGGTTACTCCTGGCCCTGCACTCAGGAATTACTCCTGGTGCTCAGGGGACCATATGGGATGCTGGGAATCAAACCTGGGTGCAAGGCAAACTCCCGACCCACTGTACCATCACTCTATTCCCCCAAGACTGGATGCATTTAGTTTATAAAATAATGTTTGATAATATAAGAATAGTGTAGGGGGAATATTACGGACCTCCCCCACTTCACCGCCCTTGGAGAGAAAGTTGACCCCTACACAAATCAGCAAGCGGCACCTTCACGCTGACCCAGCTTCTTCCTCACCCCGTCTCATCCAGAGTCACAAATCTCGGCTTTGAAGGGAGCGGGGCTCCATCACCCCAACCCAAATCCCCCGCCCCTGCACAAGGAGCCCAGGGGATCTGGTGCCTCCTGCTCCATGCCCGGGTTCCCAAGGAACCCGCTGGAGGGTGACCTGGTCTCGTTCGTGCCAGAGAAGACCCCGTTAGCCCTGACCCCCTGTGCCGGGCTCCCCTAGAGGCAGATCCCGGCCTCCAGGTCCCCTTCCAGGACTGGGGGCTCCACACATTCTGGCTAACTGGGGTTCTAGATTCAGTCCTGGTTCTGCCTCTTGCACACCGTGGGGTCTGGGTGGGGCCTGGCTCGGCCTCTTACCTCAGCTGAGCCCTCTGTGAGCCAGGGCTGTGTGCCCGTGCCTGTCTCCAGCGTCCTGGGCACAGGGCAGGAGGGTGACTGCCCAGTGCAGTCAGCAGAATTATCTGCATGGTGCAGGTGCGTCCACTCTGCCCGTCCTGCGTGTCCCCTGGTCCTCTTGGTCTTCCCTGCCTGGTTCTGAGGGGACTGAGGGGAAGCTGGGGGCTGTGCTGTGGGTCGCCGCCCGCCCTGTTGCATCTGTTCCCCTGAGACTCTCGGGGCTGTCAGTGAAGAGCGATCCTGGCTTGGAAAGGGGGGACACGGGGACATTGGTGGTGGGGAGTGTGCCCTGGTGGAGGGACGGGTCTTCATCATTGTATGACTGAAACTCACACGTGAAAGCCTGTAACTGTATCCCACGGTGATTCAGTTAAAAAAAAGAAAAAGAAAAAAATCTCAAAAAATGAGCAAATGCTGCTTCTATGATGGTTTTACAAATATTAGAAGGCGAACGAAGACTGAAAGCGTGGAGATGGATTCAGAACAGTGAGGGGTTCCCGGTCGAGTGGAGAGTGTGGGTGTGTGTGTGTGAGTGTACATGTGAGTGTGTAAAAGGTGTGTGTGGACATGTCTGTGTGTGAATGTGAATGTATGTGAGTGTGTGTGAACATGTGTGAGTGTCTGGTGAGCATGTATGTGGGTGAGTATGTGGATGGGTGGACGGTGTGTATGTAAATGAGTGCAAGTGTGTGTGGTGAGTGTATGGATGTGTGTGAACATGGGTGGTATGTGGACAAGTGCGTGAATAGTGAGCTTGTGTGTGAGTGTGTGGTGGGCACATGTGGACGTGTGTGGCTGTGTATGGTGAGTGTGTGAATGTGTGCTTGTGTGGATGGTGTGTGGATGGCGAGCACGTGTGTGGGTGAGTGTGTGGATAGTGAGGGTGTAAGGATGGGTGTGTGTGTACGGAGCATGTGTGAATGGTGAGCATGTGTGGGTGAGTGTGTGTCTGTGTGTGTAGTGAGTGTGTGTGGATTAGTGTGTGGATGAGTGTGGATGGTATGTGGATGAGTGTAAGTGTGTGGCTGAGTGAGTGTGCATGGTGAGCATGTGTGCATGAGTGTGTATGGTGAGTGTGTGTGGGTGTAGATGAGTGTGCATGGGCGAGTATGGAATGTATGAGGATGAGTGTGAGTGTGAGTGTGTGGATTGTGTGTATGAGAGTGTAGATGGTATGTGGATGAGTGTGAGAGTGTAGGTATGTGGATCGGGGTGAGTGTGTGTGGATGAGTGTGTGTGGATGGTGTGTGTGAGTGAGTGTGGATGGCATACGGATGGGTGTCAGTGTGTGTGAAGGAGAGTGAGTGTGAGTGTGGCAAGTGTGTGGATGAGTGTGTGTGTGGATGAGTGTGAGAGTGTATGGATCAGTGTGAGTGTGTGGATGTGAGCATATGTGGATGAGTGTGTATCTGTGTGTATGATGAGTGTGTGTATGAGTGTATGAATGTGGATGTTGAGTCTGTGGATGGGTGTGAGTGTGTGTGGATGAGTGTGTGACTGTGTGGGTGGTGTGTGTGAGTATGTGTGAATGTTGTGTATGTGGATGGGTGTGAGTGTAGATGGTGAGTCTGTGGATGGGTGTGAGTGTGAGTGTGAGTGTGTGGATGGTGTGTGTATGAGTGAGTGTGGATGGTGAGTCTGTGGATGGTGTGAGTGTAAGTGTGAGTGTGTGTGGTTATGTATGTGGTGTGTGTATGAGTGAGTGTGGATGGTGAGTGCGGATGATGTGAGTGTGAGTGTGTGTGTGATGTGTGTATGAGTGAGTGTGGATGGTGAGTCTGTAGATGGTGTGTGTGTGTGGGAGTGTGAGTGTGAGTGTGTGGATGGTGTATGTATGAGTGTGGATGGTGAGTCTGTGGATGGGTGTGAGTGTGTGTGTGTGGTGTGTGTATGAGTGAGTGTGGATGGTGAGTTTGTGGATGGATGTGAGTGTGAGTGTATGTGTGTGGTGTGTGTATGAGTGAGTGTGGATGGTGAGTCTGTGAATGGGTGTGAGTGTGGAGTGTGTGTGTGGAGTGTGAGTGTGAGTGTGAGTGGGTGGTGACCGTGCGGGTTGCGTGTGAAGCTCTGGCTGAGGCCCGCGTGGTGCAGGGGTGCAGGTTGGGGGGCCGGGCCCCTGCCAGCCCCCCTCGGCCCGGTCCTGCAGACGAGAAGGACCAGCTGGGCGCAGGCACTGGGCCGTGGCCTGCCCCACCCTGGCCGGGGGCTCCCCTGGGCCCGGCCGGGAGCCGCCAGTGAGGAGAGCAGCTGTCACGCCGCCCCGCCACGCCGCGGGCCCTGGGAGCAACGGGGTTCCGGGCACCAGAGAAACAGGGAGGAACCCCGGGACCCAGGACTGGAGAGCCGGCGACTTAGCTGGCACCTGGGAACTCCCGGTACCAAGCTCCTCTCCTTGGAAAAGGTGCTTTTACTTTTATTTATAATTTTTTATTTTTAATTTATTTTTTAAATTTTATTCAGTCTTTGGCTTACAATAAACACTACACCACAAATACTATAAACACTATTATACAAATACTATAAATACAAACACTATAAGGGCTGTTTTCTCCCGGACACCCTTGGACTCCCCGTCCATCACAGTGTCCCCTGCTGCCCCCTCCCTCCCGCCCACCCCCACCTGCCTGTGCAGTCACCCCTGCATGTCCTTTGGCCCTGGTTACTCCCTGGCTGTGTGTCCTTGGTCTCCACATAGGAGCGACCTTTCTGCATCTGTCCCTTTCCGTCCAGGGACCTCTCTGTGTGATGCCCTCGAGTCCCGTCCGTGCCGCTGCAGAATGCACAACTGTGTCCTTTCTTGGGGCTGCTCCGTGCTCCGGTGGGCACTGAAGCAAACATCAGCAGGACTCTCCAGGTACCGGCCCAGAGGGGTCGTCAGTGACATGACCCCAGTGGCAAAGACAACACCAACAAAAAGTAAGCAAATGGGACCACATCACATGAAAATGCTTCCGCCCAGCAAAGGGAAACTCAAGCTCTAATAACAAGGCACCCTACGGGATGGGAGGAGATTGTCGCACACAATAGTTCCGGAAAAGGGCTGAGGCCCCAGGTCCATAAAGCTCCCACTAAACTTACCATCAAAAACCCAATGACCCCATCCATAAATGGGGTGAGGAGGTAAACACACCAGACACTTGCCCCAAGAAGACGTACAGAGGGACTGGAGCAACATCACAGCGGGGAGGGCATTTGCCTTGTACACGGCTGACCCGGGTTCAATCCCCACCATCCCATATGGTCCCCCGAGCACCACCAGTAGTTGTTCCTGAATGCAGAGCCTGGAGTAACTCCTGAGCATCGCTGGGTGTGACCCAAAAAGAAAAAAAAAAAAGACATACAGATGGGCTGGCCGACAGGCATATGAGAAAGTGTTTGTCATCAATCATACTTACAGGAATGCAAATCAACACTGTGATGAGATGCCGTCTCACTCCTGGGAGAACGGCACACACCGAACGTCCAGAAATAACCAAGTTGGTGGCGTTGTGGTGAGCAAGATGATCCCCTCTCGGGGCCGGAGTGTCCACTGGCCACCCTGGAGGGCTCCATGGACGTGTCTCCCCAGAGAGGAAGCTCTGGGCCCTGATGATCTGGGAAACACCCTCCTGGGCCGGAGTGAGAAAGGGGCTGCAGCGCTCTCCCTGGAGAGACCTTACTGAAGCCCCCCGAGAGGGACAGACTCGCTGGGCGACCCCGAGCCAGGCCCTGCTCCCTCCTGTTCCGCCTGGCTGCCCACTGCTGGCTGCTGACGTCCATGGACCTTTCCTGGCCCTACTGGCCCTTGATTCTCTGCGGGGGTCCATGCCACACTGTGGTCAGCAGCTCCCTGCAACATCTGGTGGACAAAACCACCCTGGATCTTTCTTTTGACTTAAGTTTTTTCTTTAAGTGAAAAAAAAACTATATATATATATATATATCTTAATCTATTGGGCTACACTACCATGCAATAGGGACAGATGGAGACGTTACTGGCGCCCACTCGAGCAAATCGAAGATCAACGGGATGACAAGTGAAACAAGAGAACCCAAAGGATTGGCGGCAAAGGAGAAATTCGAACTGGCAGTGGGCACAGCCGGGTGGGGCTGCTGAGGGCCAACCCGAGGGCCTCCGTGCCTGGTTCCTACGTCTGTGGGACGGGCTGGGGCTTGTGTCCCCCACAGGTCCCCGTCCCAGTGCTCTGAGTGCTCCGTACAGACAGTCCCCCTGCACGGGAATGGCCACCTCCAGGGACAGTCACCTCCAGGGGCAGCTCTCCGCCTGGCCGTCCCCTGCACGCCCAGGTCCATCCCCTGTCCGGGGCAGAGAAGAGTGGCCGGCGGGGTCGGGCGCAGCTGGACTCCGGTGTCCCTCCCGGGGCTGCGTGTCTAGGGGGCTCTCTGGGGTTAGGGGAGGAGACAGAGACCCCGCCCCCACCCGGAGCCCCGCCGCCTCCAGTGGCCACCCATGCCCTGACCTCCCGGCTCCCGGGCACAGCCCCCCCGCCCCCCCCCCCCCCCGCGTCTCCCTCTTGACCATGACGGGCCGCGCGCGCAGAGGACGGCCGCGCTGGAGTGGCGGCCGCCGGGCACCTGCGTTTCTGGGCGCGGGGCCATGTGGAAGCAGCGCTTCCGCCTATTTCTGGACAAAGCGGGGGGAGCGGCCTGCATCCTCTCCCACATCCTCGGCCGCGCCCACAGCAGTGCCCGGCCTCCCTGGGGTCCCTCCCCGGCAGCACCTGGCGTCTGTGCTGACGCGGCACATCCCGGGCCTCTCGCGGGGGCTGGGCAGGGATGCGGGACCCTCTCCCGGCAGCTCCCGTGTCCCAGCTCCACACTGTCCCCACGCCGCAAGGGGCTCCCTGGGGGACCCCTGGGCTGGCCTGTCTCGGGGCGGCTCAGTCTGTCTGTCTGGATGTCGGGGGGAGGCTTGGGGGCTTCTCCAGCTGGGGGGGGGCTGAGGCTGGGGCAGCCTTTCACTGCGCTTGCATTTGCTTTGGTTTCGGGGGTCTTGGGGCCTGCTCCCGGCTCTGTACTTGGGGTCACTCCCATAAATGCCAAATCAGGATCAAGCCCCACCAGGCCGGTGTCTCACCCGCTGTGCTGTTTCTCCAGCCCTAGGGGCACTTGGGCACTTGTTTAAAAAGCTAGGATGGACAGGATGGGGGAGGGGCGGTAGCGGGGCCGAGGAATAGCACAAGGGCAGGGGCGTGCCTGCCACGTGACCAGCCCGAGTTCCATCCCCGGCACTGCATAGTGTCCCTGAGCCGGCCAGGAGGGATCCCTGAGCAGAGAGAATCAGTGCGGATGGCCCCCCTCGCCCGCCCCCCCCAAATAAAAAGACCAAAACCAGGAATAAGCATCACCTCTGAAATAAACAAATTAGTTTTAGGCCCGAGAGAAAGAATAGTAGGGAGGTCTGCGTGAGGCCGGCCTGGGGTTGATCCCGAGCCCCGCCGGGCGTGGTCCCTGAGTGTGCAGTCAGGAGGACAGCCTGAGCACTGCTGGCCGTGGGCCAAGAATCAACACACAAAAACCAGAAACAAAGCGAAATATAAAACAACGCAGTGCAGGCCCAACGCATTGAACCCTGTTCGAGTCTTTCTACTGAGTGATTATGGGGGGCAAGAAAAAAACAGGAATTCTAAATGTGTGTGCATGTGTGTGTGCATGCACGTGTGTGCATGTGTGTGTGCATGCATGTGTGTGTGAGAGCAGGTGCATGTGTGTGTGCGTGTGGGGGGGCGGCGGCAGTGGTGGGAGGTACCTGGGGCCCTTTCTCCTGCTCAGAAGTGGGTCTGGGAGGAGTAATCTGGTAGAGGTCCCTAGAGGCAGCTGTGGGGAGCAGGTCCCCTAGGGTGACACTGGGCGCTGCAGTGTGGGGGACCCACCCTTGCCGGGGTGCGAATGCGCTGCACCCAGCTCCCGTCTGGCCGGAATGTGGCTCCCCGGACCCGTCTCCGAGGGCCACGGGACATTCTGATCTGAACGTCCGGCTTGAATAGGGTTGTCGCAGGCGCGTCAGGAGTAATTGTCAGCATGCAAGCAGATGTTGGTGACTCGAAACGCACAGGCGAAGAACAGTGAGTGACGTCAGGGGAAAGAGACGTGCCCCGCGGACACCTCGTCCTCCCGATGGGGTCGCCAGGCAGCGGAGAGGCAGATAGGAGAAACAAGCCCCGGGTCCCCAGCTGGGCTCCACGTGCCTGATCCAGAGGAGATGAAGCTTAGAGGTATCTGGGGCGCGTCCCCGCCCGCCTGCGAGTGACTAGCGTCCCGGCAACGGCTTTCAGGGGAAGGTGTGTGCGTGGAATCAGGCACCTGGGAACCAGCCTAGGCAGAGAGGGGAGGGACTTCGATAAAGCAAATCCTGTCTCACTGCTCAAAGGAACAGCAGAAGACGTGAAGAAACGCAACACGAGAGGTTCAGAGCTCCCAGGAGGCCCCGGACAGGGCGTGGGGGGGCCGGCTCCTGGCCTGGCAGGAGGGTTGTGAGGAGCTTGAGGGCATCTGTCCTGTGAGAAGCGGGCCTGCCCCCACACTCTGGTCCTCCTGGGCGACCTGGCAGAGGGGCGAGTCCGGGGGGAGGGGGAAGGCACACCGCGAGAGAGTGGGATCAGGCTGAGCTCCGGCACTGACCTCAGAGGTCGGGGTGGGCGTGCAGGCCTCAGCAGGAAGCCAAGGAAACTTCTAGAATGTGAAGCCAGGGAGCAGAGACCGGTCTCCTTTCCCCTCTCCTCTGGCTTGGAGGCTTGCGCCTATGGGAGGGATGGGGGACACCCCATGGACTGGCCCCCAACACTGGACTTCTTGGTCATTAGTGTCTCATTAGCATCTCATTAGCATCTCATTAGCATCTCATTAGCGTGCCATTAGCTTCCCTGGGAGGGATCAGGCCTGCAACCTCTGCGTGGTGGCAGGGATGAGGTGTCCCAGAGACCAGCTTGCTCCTGGCATGATTCGGTGGTGCAGGGGCGGCAGGAGGGGTGGCGACTGCCCTGTCCCTCTGCATGGGGCAGACCAGTGCCGAGGGAGGTCCAGGCAGTGCGGGCAGAGTGCCCAGTGGGGTTCCATCACCGCCCAGCACTGCAGCTTCCTGCCCACGGGACCCCAGGGGTCACGGCTGCCTGACGGTGCTGGTCGGGGAAGACCCCCCACTCCGTGCCCACAGGGAGGGGCCCATCCGTCTCGCTGTCTCACAGTGGGTGTGGAGGGGGGCACCATTCGCCCTCCCTCGGGGCCCCCACCTCCCTGTGACCCCCATCCTTCCCCCTGCACCCCCAGCCTTGCTCAGGCCTCCCCCTCCCTTCTCTGGGCCCCCCACAGGCATCCAACCTGCCTTCAGTCATTTCAGATGCAAATCGGATAGAAGGGGGCCCCCCAAGCCCCTTCTCGTCCAGGCCAAAGGTCAAGTTGGAAGAAGTGGAAAGGGCTCCGTGATTTCTTCTGCAAAAACCTCTCCCAGGCAGCACCCCGGAGGCAGCTCCCGCTGGCTGGCGGCTGCTCCCGGCTTTGCCCTGGTAACTGCCGTGTGGAGGCTTCGGCACAGACCGGCTGGATGAGTGAAAGCATGAGCAAGTGAGCAGAGCAACACAGGAATACACGAAGGAGGGGATGCAGGAGCACATGGACGAGTGGCTACATGGATGAAAATAGCAAGAATGGGGGCTGGTGCAATAGCACAGTGAGTAGGGTGTTTGCCTTGCACACGGCAGACCCGGGTTCGATTCCCAGCATCCCATATGGTCCCCTGAGCACCGCCAGGAGTAATTCCTGAGCGCAGAGCCAGGAGCAACCCCTGTGCATCGCCAGGTGTGACCCAAAAAGCAAAAAAAAAAAAAAAAAGAAAGAAAGAAAGAAAGAAAGAAAGAAAGAAAGAAAGAAAATAGGAAGAATGGATCGATGACAACGTGAACAAATGAATGAGTACATGAAGGAATCCATGGATGAGGGAAAACACGAACGCATGAATGAATACAAAAATGAATGGATGAATGGATACATGTGTGTAGATGAGTGAGCCTTCACATTTCTTGGGCCCACCTTCCCGGCTTTCAGGGAAAGGCTTCCTGATTACTGAGCATATGTGTAGCACCTTGTGGTAACAATGTATTAGATACGGCACTGTGGTAACAATGGCGGGTGTGTGGATAAGGGCGAGGTAGTTCATCTCCACAGTGGGTTCCTGGTCGGCTGTAACGGGATGAAGACGGGCCCCTTAGAACAAATTGGGGGAAGGGGGGTTCGAGGGGTCGATGCGAAGAGGAGAGGAGAGAGGCAAGCACGGACGGTTAAGTCTGCAGCATGGGTGAACAGACAGAACAGAGGGGCAACAGCAGGCTGGAGAGGTAGTGCAGTGGGTAGGGCACGTGGCTGACCTGGGGCGACCTCTGGCATCACCCCCAAGGGTGATCCTTGGGCAGAGAGCCAGAAGCAAGCCCGGAGCACCTCTGGGTGTGGCCCCAGAACAAGTCACCAGGGAAGGGAAAAGCTCCCAGTCGGACAGGCACGGGGCGCTGTTTCTCAGACGGCCTTTGAGGATGGAGAAAACCCCCCGTCACCCCATGTCTGTGGGTTGTTTTCTTCTAGAAAACGTCCTCATTAAGTGCACGAAAGTTGCTGCGTCTATAACCACAGTTTCCGCCCGGCAGACGCAGTTTACAAGGCAATGGGGGGGGGGGGGGGCCGAGGGGGCGTGTGTGTTTGAGCAGGTGCCTCCCTCGGCCTCAGCTCCCGGGAGACCTGGGATCTGCTCCCCGTCCAGAAAGGTCGGCCCTGAGGACGCGCAGGGCTCTCGAGACCCGAGTAAGGGCCCCTTTCAGTACCAGCAGCCGAGCCCCCCAGTGCAGACGGAAGCAGACCCCTCCCAAGACCCCGGGGGCATCCAGGCAGCGAACTGGATTCTGGCCCGAGAGAGAACTGAGTTCTAGCCCCACCGACCACTCAGAAATAACCGCCACACGCACCTTTCGGGACGTGATGGTTAAAAATCTCGAGATGAGGCGTTTGGGATCCTGGGGCTGGGGGAGGGGGCTGGGGGCCAGGGGGGTTGTTCCTGCTGGTGGGGGGAAGGTTTGGGGCCTGTGAGCGGGGGACGGGGGAGGCGGATGTGGTCACAGGCTGCGACACGCCAGCAGCCTCCGGAGGCTGGAGGAGGGCGGGACCCCCAGATCGGGGGCGGGAGGGGGGGGCACGGTCCAGCTGCCTCCTCATTGCAGCTGACGAGGCTGATTCTGGGCTTCTGGCCCCAGAGATGTGTCAGAGTGAGTTTCTGCGGCTTTGGGGTTTGGGGTTTTGGTTTTGGGGCCACACCCAGCGGGGCTCAGGGCTAATTCCTGTCAGCACCCGGTGTGCGGGGGGGGGGGTCACTCGTGGCGGGCTGGGGGGGGCAGCCGTGGTGCTGTGGCCTGGCCTGGGGCAGGGAAAGCCCCTAAGCTGCTCCCTGAGGGGCCCCCGGGGAAGGCTCTCCTGTCCCCCCTGGCCAAGGTCCCAGGGCAGACCTTGGGGTGGCGTCGGGGGCCGGGGCTCGAAGGGGACCCTCAGCAGTGCCTTACCCCAGCCCGGCCCTGGGTCTCAGGGTGCCAGGCACCCCAGGAGCCCTGCTTCCTCAGGGAGGCTGGCGGGGGCCACTCCTCAAGCCAGGGCGCCCTCCTCACACCCGCCTCCGTCTTCCTCCCCACGCCTCCTCCCTCCTCCCGCCCACACGGAGCCGGGGACCCCAGAGCCAAGACTTCCTGGGGGTTCTCAAAGCCCAGTTTGGGTGGCCCCCAAACTTGAAAGGGTCCGTAAAGCTTCGGGGCGGGGGGATGTAGCAAGCGCCGGAGTCATGCAGCTTGCAGCGACACGTCTGTCATCCACGTGTTCGTCCATTCACTCACTCACTCACTCATTCATTCATTCACTCATTTGTTCATTCATTCATTCGTTCACCATTCATTCACCCACTGGGCCTTCCTGCCCTCTCACTTCCCTAAAGGGCGCGGCAGAGCCTCCGCAGATGGACCCTGACTTCTTGCTCCCCACGAGGTCCGCGTGTCTGTCCTGGTTTCCCGTCTCCTCCTGCCAACAAACACAGAGCAGGCCAGCCGGCGCCAGGCGAGGCGCAGAGCTGACGTGGAGAGCTGACCGCCCGGTCCATCACCCCGGGGGCCGCCCCCCACCCCCACACCCACCCCAGTCAGCGCCCCTGGGGTGAGTCACCCCAGGCTCCCTGTCTGCAGCCCGAGACCTCGTTCTCCCATAGCCCGGGGGTGAGGAAACCCTCGAGTCTTAGGGCGGGGCAGGGGCCAGGAGGAGGCGGGGAGGAAGCGGCCACAGGCTTCCTGTCCCGTGACCCCGGCCCTTCGAGGGGGCTTTCCGCGGAAAGCGGGGTCCCGGCCGGGCTGGGGAGGGCCCTGGCTGAAATGCGGCCCAGGAGGCAGCTCCCTGTCGAGGGCTGCAGCAGGGGCGGGGGGTGGGGGGGCGTCCACATTCCTTCCTGGGCACAGCCCCCCCCAGGTTTGCACCCATGGACTGAGGCTTCCAGATGTTTCCAGGGCTCCCCTGGCCGTCTGGTTGCATCAGAGGACTGGCTAAGGCCTCGCCCTGAGCTGGGGGACGAGAGAGGAGAGGTTGGGGAGGGGGGAGGGGGTGTCTCCTCCTCCCTCCGCCCCGCCCCCCTTCTCCCCACCCCTCCCTCCGTGGCTGGCTCCTTCCCTCCCGGTGCTCCTTCATTCTCTCCTTCCTCCACCTCCTCCTCCATCCAGCCCTTCACCCTGCACCTCCTCCTTCCTCCCCTCCTACTCCTCCCCCTCCCTCTCCTCCACTGGCCTCTTCCCACCGGCCTCCGCCCAGCGCTGGGCCCGTCCCTCCTAGGTGTGCTCCGGCCACAGCCTCGTCTTGTCCCCCAGGCCTCAGGACACAGCAGTGACCGCTGGGCTTCTGATAAGGCCACCGAAGCCACGGCACCCAGGACCATGCAGAAACGTGGTGTCACGCCGCCACCCTTGAAGCAGGGGGCCCGAGCTGGGCTCCTCCGCATCGTGTCTGGCCCATAAGGACAGACGGTCCTGTGTTCGAATCAGATACTTTTGCCCTGACCCCGCAGGGGATGGCCAGCCCACGAGTCCGTGAGCACGGTCGGGCGGGGCAGGGTGGGGAGGGGGCGCTGTTCTTTCTCCTGCTTCCCTCTGCTCCCCCCTAAAGTCTCTCCAGCCAACTTGGCAGGGCCACGGACCCCCAAACAGCAACCTCTGCATGCGCTTCTCCTGGGGACACCCCCCTGGGTGCAGGGAGCTGGGTGCTGAGTGCAAGCTGTTTCCTGACCCCCGGTGAGCCTTTCAACCTTCCTTGGAGGCCAGAGGGGCTAACAGTTTCAGGAATGCGGGCTGGTGGGGGACGGGTGACAGCCCGGCGTGTCCCCGCTTCACGCAAAGGTCTCCTGCGTCCATGCTCAGCCTTATCCCCTTGCTTGAGGCTTGGGGATGGGGTGTCAGAGTCCCTAAAATGCAGCTTCTAGAATATTCCTTCTCTGGTACCACGGATCACCCGGAGGTGCAGGCAATTTTGCCTGGGGAAAACAGGACAGAGTGGAGGACGCCTGCCCAAGGTCATGGGAAGGTTCATCTTCAGAACTCTGTTTTGAGCAAAGCTACAAAAAAACGGGGGTCCCACTAGGGTGTGAGTGAATGGTAGGACCCCACGTGCTTTGCAGCTCTCCGGGAATGGGGGTGCCTGGGGGAGCAGCAGGGTCACTGGCCAGGTATTGAGCCAAAGACCCCCACCCCTGGCTGCTCGTGTCCATCTGAAGCGCCCCTGGGGCTTCCTGTCTGCGCGTTTCCACCTCAAGCTCCAGGGCCCTGACCGTCTCTTCACCCCCAGGTCCCGTGGATGGTGTGGCCCCACTCAGGGACTATTTCTGGAGGGCACGCGGGTGCGGGAGGGCTGACAGGGAGAGTGGCCCGGCCGGGACAACGTAGAAGTCGTGTGGCAGCATCACCCGGCGGAGAGGGAGAGGAGGGATTCTTTAAAGATATACGGAGAGCCGGGCACTTCTCTGACTGCCCTGACTGTGCAATGGAAGCTTCTAGGAGCCGCATCCAGAGCAGGAGGCTCTGAATGACAGGTGCAGGAGGAAGATGGCACATGTCATGGGCAGAGCAGGAAAGAGAAAGGAAACCCAGAGAGAGCCTTGAGAGGAAGAGGCCGGGCGGAGTCCTGGGGGAGGGCCCAGGTCGTCAGGGGAGGCGTGAGTCTCCAGCACTTCCGGCGTCGGAGCCCTCCCGGCTCCGGGGACGCGCCCCGGAGCCCCCTGGCCTCCTTCTCACACTCTCGGAAGTCACGTCCGAACCACTCTCAGCAGGTCAGGGGCCGGACACCGGCCCACGTCCTGCTTTGTAGATGAAGCCACTCTGATCTTCATCCCCGTCCCGACCCTACACACACACACACACACACACACACACACACACACACACGCACACGCACACACGCACACGCACACACGCACACACACACGCACACACACACAACCCCTCGCACAGTGTCCTCTTCATTTTCTTGTGTTTTTCACACTTTGAATAAAAAATACCCCCCAGTGCCTGGACGCGCCAGGCAGCTGTCAGTGCCTGTGGGGTTCCTGCTCCTCGGCTTGTCGACAATCCCCGAGGGGAGGAAACAGTAGGAACAGAACGAAGCGCCGGTATTTCGGCGTTGGAAGCGTCTTCAGAGAGGACCGCAGGGCCTGGGTCTCGGGCTGTGATGGCAAGGCACGCCTGATGGGGGGGAGGGGGGAACTTTTATGCACGAGGGATTTGGGAGGCTCGTGTTTGGATGCAACTGTTGTATCGTATTATTTTGAGGCCACACGTGGAGGTGCTCAAAGTTTACTCCTGGCTCCTTGATTAAGAATGACTCCTGCAAAGAGAGAGAGAGAGAGAGAGAGAGAGAGAGAGAGAGAGAGAGAGAGAGGAACAGACACAAATGACTGCACTCATTTGTGGAATATAAAGTAACATAATGGGAGACCAACACCTAAGAGCAGTAGAGATCAGGGCCAGGGAGGAAGGCCCCACAGCTTGGAAGCTGCCTCACATCCTGGGGGGAAAGGCAGCTGGGTTGAAGAAGGGACCACCAAGTAAAGGGTGCTGGGAGGGCCCGCTCGGGATGGGAGACACGTGCTGAAAGTAGACTATGGACCAAACATGATGGGCGCTTAGTACCTGTATTGCAAACCATCACACCCAAAGGGGAGAGAGAGTAAGAATGTACCTGCCATAGAGGCAGAGGGTGGGAAGGGGTGGGCATGGCGGGAGGGAGACTGGGAACATGGGTGGTAGAGAATGGGCACTGGGAGAGGGGTGGCTACTCGAACATTGTTGAACTGAAATGTAATCATTCAAGTTTCTAAGTCTAACTGTATTGCATAGTGATTTATTAAAATAAAAAAAATTAAAATAACTCCTGGTAGTGCTCGAGGGAACTTATATGGTACAGAGATCAAACTGGGGTTGACCCCATGCCAGGCGAGCATCTGACCCCTGCCTGTGTCTCTGGCCCCTGGGACTGGCACTGTGGGGAGTGGGTTTCCTCACGTTTCATAAATGCTTTCCAGCTTCGCTACTGGGTGGCATCATCTGACAGGAAGTGCCCCCAGCTGCAGAAATCTGAATATTAGCCACCATGGTGACATTGCTGACCTAAAATACCAAATAGAGTTAACAAGGAAGAGACCTACCCTCAGAGGCCAAAGGTCAAGAGAGACAAAAGCCAGAATGATAGTGAGTTGAGTCTCTTGGGGCGAGAGACGGAAACCCCCTGGACCCAGAAATAGAGAAAGAGACAGAACTGGGCCCTAAGGAAACTTGCTAGCATAATGTGAGGATAGGGTCAGAGACACTGGACAGAAGGGAGGGCACTTGCCTTGCACACGGCGGACCCTGGCTCAATTCCTGGCACTCTGTCAGGTCCCCCAGCCCCCACCAGAAGTGATCCCTAAGGCCAGAGAAAGCCCTGAGCACTGCTGGCTGTGATCTCCCCGCAAAAATAAAAGCGAGGAGAGGAGATGCTCTTTGGGATATGGAGTTGCAACTGAGGCTTCTGCGTGAAGCTGAGATTCTTTAACCCGGCACATACTTGATGAAGCTGACACCACAATTCCCGGCCTTCCGCATGCCTCTGTCCAGAGGTCTGAAATCACTATCACTGTCGTCCGGTTGTTCATTGATTTGCTCGAGCGGGCACTAGTAATGTCTCCATTGTGACTTGTTGTGACTGTTTTTGGCATATGGAATACGCCATGGGTAGCTTGCCAGGCTCTGCCGTGAGGGCGGGATACTCTCAGTAGCTTGCCGGGCTCTCCGAGAGGGATGGAGGAATCAAATCTGGGTTGGCTGCGTGCAAGGCAAACACCCTACCTGCTATGCTATCGCTCCAGTCCAGAGGTCTGAAAAGGAAAAACACATTGGGATGCATTTTGTTTGTGAAATCTAGCAAATCCCTTCAACTCAGCACATAACACACAGTCCCCCACGCATGTGTCCCGGAAGCACCTCAAAGTCTTGAGGGGCCGGGAGGGGCGAGGGAATGGTCCTCAAAGAGCCAATCACCAGTAAACTCACAAGGATAGAAGCTCTTTTCAGAGAAAATGCCGGAATAATCCACCCCACACAACAAAAACAATGTATAAAAAAAAAAAACAAATAGAAACCGCAGGAATCTTTGAATCAGGGCAAAACACGGAAGAGTTTCAGTGAGAGTCTCTGTCCTGAATTTATGACTTGAGGGGCTGGAGCGACAGCACAGCAGTTAGGGCGTTTGCCTTGCACTTGGCCAACATGGGTTCGATTTCCAGCATCCCATATGGTCCCCCGAGCACTGCCAGGAGTAATTTCTGAGTGCAGAGCCAGGAGTAACCCCTGAGCATCGCCGGGTGTGACAAAAAAAAAAAAAAAAACAGAAAATCTGAATTTATAACTTGAACATCACGTGGCATTCTAGATTAATCAAAATGGCCGTCCAAGGGGCTGGAGCGATAGCACAGTGGGTAGTTTGCCTTGCATGCAGCCGACCCAGGTTCGATCCCCAACATCCCACAGGGTCCCCCAAACACTGCCTGAGTAATTCCTGCGTGCAGAGTCAGAAGTAACCCTTTAGCAGTCCCAGGTGCAACCCAAAATGCAAAAAGAATTTTCCCCCATCTAAAAAGGAAAAGAAAAGAAAAAGAAAAAAAATAAACCAGCTGTTAAAATGATTCCAACATCCAACAGTCTGGGTTGAGTACCACCCCCCACCTCCCAGTTCATGTCTACCTCGAACCCCCAGGTGTGGCCTTTTCTGGGAATCGGCTTTGTAACAGGGATTAGTGGAGCCACCCCACGCACCGGGCAAGGTTCTTCTGGAAGTGCCGTGTGGGGAGGCAGACCCAGGCCCAGACGGGGAGACTCCTCTGATGGGGGCGGAGCCTTGGGAGAACAGAACCACAGTGTGGGGGCCAGTGGTCAGCGCCAGCCGCACAGAGCTGTCCACACCACAGGGCCTGCGTCTCGCCTGCAGCCCTGAGAGAAGGTGTTTCTGAACCTCCTGGGAGGGGCACGAGGCTAAAGCAGCCCAGGACACGCCATCAAAGAACGTGGAGGGAGGTGGGAGCGAGGGGGAGGCAAAGAACTGCTCTGGCCGAGAACTTTCCGGATTAGACAGGAGACAAGATTCTTTTATTTATTTATTTTACTTGAATCACCATGAGCTACAGTTTCAAGCTTCCATGTTTGAGTTTCAGGCATACAATGATCCAACACCCACCCCTCCACCAGGGCACGTTCCCCACCACCAATGTCCCCAGTGTCCCCCCCTTTCCAGCCTTCCCTCTGCCTCCATGGCAGACAGTCTCCCCCAGACTCTCTCCACTTTGGGGCAGGATGGTTTGCAGTACAGACACTGGGAGGCCGTCACGTCTGGTCCTTCACCTACTCTCAGCACACACCTCCCCTCCCGAGCATCCCTCCAACCCTCACTGACTCAGTGTCCCCTTCTCCACCCCAGCCGTCTTCTCCCCCAGCTCATGAGGCAGCTGCCAACTGTGGGGCAATATCCATGGCCTTTGTATGTGCTGTCCTTGGGTGTTGGCTCATATTAGGGACAAGAACTCTTAAGTTTCAGATAACACGTTAGCAAAGTACAAGTGCCCCAGTTACATTTGAACTTTTGGTAATATACAATATTTATATGTTTAGTCAAAGTATGTTCCTTAGAATAATCGGGTCATATTTTATCTGAAATTAAACTTTACTATGATTTGCCACCTAGTCATCACATGCCAGGTGTTCTTCCCCCCAGTAATTCCAGCATAATTCTATTTTTAAAAAGCGTCACATGGGGGTTGGAGAGCTCCTACAGGGGAGGGCGTTTACCTCACTTGTGTCTGACCCAGGTTTGATTCCCGCATCCCATATGATCCCCTAAGCCCTCCAGGTGTGATCCCTGAGTAGATCTGGGTGTGTCCCCCATTTGAAAAAAAACTTCATATGGTGTTTTTTTTTTTTTTTGCAAAAAAACACACCCTATTTTTTTTTTGTAAAAAAATAAAATCTGGCATGAAATCCATGACAGTTATGATGCAGCAAAATACAGTAACTGAACTTCCTGTCTGCTATCTGACTTCTCAGAGCGGAAATTTATTGAACATCCTGACAGCATAAATAAAAATGACTTTTGCCTAAATGCAACTGTGGGCCACTGAGCTCCGACTGCAGAGAGACAAACCTTCAAACCCACCGTTCTGGCCACTCGGGAGGAGGAGGACGGCCGACTTCTCCCAGCTACCACAGACGCTCAGGGGCATGGACCCCCAAGGGCTTCGGACAGTCCCCGGAAATAAGTTTAGACAAATTCCCGTTCGAGATCATGACACAGAGGGGGCATCTTTTCCACTCACAGGACTCCTTTTGAGAGACTGGTAGAAGAAAAGCTAAAAGTTCGTTTAAACGGCGGGGTGGCCACCTGGCAGGTAGACAGCCTGGCTCACAGATCTACGGTTCATCTCAGCGACACAACAAGCTGCTGAGTTACCCCCGTTGCCGGAGCTCCCGGAGTGTGTGGCCACAGACGTGGCCGCACGACACCCCCAGATTTCACAGTACTGGCAGTGCCATAGGAAAACAGCAGGTTAGATGGGAAAGTTGCAGGAAGCCTGCTACCTCCGTGAGAGAAAACAGTAACACAGAAGGATACACTAGCACCGCCTAGCCCAGTACACCCTCAGGCAATGACTTCCTGACAGCCCTGCGAGATGTAACAATGTAACAATCTTCACGGATTTTCTTTCACTGAATTATTTTTTTGATAATTCCATTTGCCATTTTTGTTTGTTTTTTGTTTCTGTTTTTGCTTTTTGTTTTTGCTTTTTGGGTCACACCCGCAATGCACAGGGGTTACCTCCTGGCTTTGCACTCAGGAATTACCCCTGGCGGTGCTCATCCCAAAGACCATATGGGATGCTGGGCATTCAACCCGGGTCAGCCGCGTGCAAGGCAAACGCCCTACTCACTGTGCTATTGCTCCAGGCCCACCATTTGCCATTGTGCTGACCTGGAGTTACATAGTAAATGGTTTGTAAGGGGGCAGGTGTGTGTGGAGGGGGTTGCGGGGGTGGGAAATTGGGCACAATCGGGGATGTAAGGTGACAGGGGATGGGATTGGTGTTGGAACATTCAATGCCGAAACAACTGTATTGTGAACACTGTAAATCACGGTGTTGAAATAAAAATTTCCAGCAAAAAAGATGAGGTGGCAGCCTTCAGGAGGACCCCCGGTGACGTCAGCTTCTGCTCCGCACATCTGTGTTCCATCTCCTTCTTTGGAAGACACTGCGCTGAGGAGCTGCTTCTAGGAAACGGGTTACAGCAGAGGTTGTGAAACAGCGTCTCCAGGGCCGGGTGCTGAGCAGGCTGTGACTGCTGGCTGCCCGCTCCCCTCCTCCCCCGCGCCCCCCGCCAGCCACTCCCCACCTCTCTGTCTCTGTCTCTGTCTCTGTCTCTCTCCATCTCTCCCTCACGTCGTGTTGTCACGAGAAGACCTCCAGGTGCAGACGCAGAGAAGGGCTCCGGGGAAAGCGTCGAGGTCCGAGTTCCGCTCCCCGCCCTGAGACTCCGCTTGCAGCCCCCCCGCCCCCGCCCCTGCCATGCCTCTGGGGTAGTTCTCGGTCTAACGTGAAGCAGTCACAAACTGTCCTGGCCACACCGGGCCTCCCGGTTTTGCAGACACTGCTCCTTTCGTCCCTTTGTGCGGCAGATCCGTGGCAGCTGCAGGGCCTAAGGCTCCAGCCTGCCCCTCTGGGTCCTTCGTGAAGGGCTGCATCGCGCCTCGTCCATCCCGAAGACACACAGACCCCCCGGGGCCCCGAGCCCACTCGTCAGCAGGGCCCTTCTGTGGCGCTGAGAGCCAGGCGGGGGCGGGGCCCGAGGCTCTTCTTCCTCACAGCCCTTGGCTCTCTGCGTCAGGCCCGCAGAAGGTCACTGGAGACTGGAAACTCGCCGGGCCAGTTCCCCTGCAGGAGCATCCGCCAGGCCACGCTCTGAGCCTCCTGCCCCGAGTCCTCAGCAGGCTCATCCGGACGGGCCTGGCCGGCAGCGTCGGCCTCCCCTGAACTCGCCACCTCCGCAGCCCGCGCTGGGTTTTATGAGAAGAGTCAGACAGACGGACGCTGCCTTCTGGATGTGCCACGGGGAAGTGGGACCACCTGCCTTGTCCGTGTCAGAGGCTAATTGAGCTTCTAGAAGGAACCGAGGGCGGGTGATG
Organism: Sorex araneus; assembly: GCF_027595985.1. Taxonomy (NCBI): domain Eukaryota; kingdom Metazoa; phylum Chordata; class Mammalia; order Eulipotyphla; family Soricidae; genus Sorex; species Sorex araneus. The sequence goes on from NC_073313.1 coordinate 266,389,173, forward strand.
TCACAGGGCTCAGATACGGGTGTCGGCCTCTAAGTTTAGAGCCTTCCCCAGCCCTGTTTAACTGGCGGGGACCCGAGAGGTAGGTGCCAACTCCCAGCAGAAGCCAAAGACCGGGAATGCGCAGAGATCGGAAAAGGGAAAGCACGTCAATCTTAGTTTCCAAAGCATTTGCTTTTTTAACAAATATTAAAAATAAGATTTGCCAGAATATGGGACTGACACCCAACCACAGTGGACACAAGGGCCAGGAAGATTGCTCCCTGTTGGCAGCTGCCTCACGAGCAGTTTTTCACAACAAATAATACAAAATACATTATTTCGGTTCTGCTTTGGGGCAGGGGTTGGTGTTTGGGATGGAAACATCCAAAATGTGGGGTGGGAAGGTGTCATGGTGGGGGGATTGGTTTGAATATTAAGTGTAATCAAATATTATGAACCACTTTATAAAAATAAATAAACAAGTGAAGGCTGATCTCCAGTGGTGCTCCCTGAATCAGGGTCATCTGGGACGCTTTCCCCCGCCGAGACGAGGATGACATGGCCTCCACTCATCCTCAGGATGGCAAATGGGAGCGACACGGCCTCCACTCATTCTCAGGATGGCAAATGGGCGGGGGCTGCCGGGGAACCCCTGGGAACGTGAGGAGCTGCCTGACAGGGCTCACCCTCCCGGGAACCCTGACCTGCCCCCAGGCACTCACCAAGGGCCTTTCCGCCCTCCCGCCACCGTCCACCCAGACCTGGCCGGGAGGAGGAGGGTTCCAGGCCCCGGACACACTGGGTCGTTATCAAGTATACACACAGCTGTGGAGGAATGAGCATGGAGAGATGGAAGGATGGATGGATGGATGGGAGGAATGAAGGAGTGAATAATGGACGGGTGGCTGAGAGGTGGGTGGGTGGGTGAGTGGATTGATGAGAGTGAATGGGAGAGGACAGTAGACACGAGGGCCAGGACAACTGCCCCACGGTTGGCAGCTGTCTCATGAGCGGGGGGAGAAGGCGGCTGGGTGGAGAAGGGGTCACTGAGTCAGTGAGGGTTGGAGGGATGCTCGGGAGGGGAGGTGTGTGCTGAGAGTAGGTAAAGGACCAGACGTGACGGCCTCCCAGTGTCTGTACTGCAAACCATCATGCCCACAGTGGAGAGAGTCTGGGGGAGACTATCTGCCATGGAGGCAGGGGGAGGGCTGGAAAGGGGGGACACTGGGGACATTGGTGGTGGGGAACGTGCCCTGGTGGAGGGGTGGGTGTTGGATCATCGTGTGACTGAAACTCAAACCTGGAAGCTTGTAGCTGTACCTCACGGTGATTCAATAAAAATAATAAATAAATAAATAAATGAACTTTCAGGCACGTCCGATGTGGTAGTGTTGACTCTGTGCTCCGGAGTGACCCCTGGCCTTGCTCAGAGGGACTGTGCAGAGGCGGCATCAGACGGGGCCTGGCGGCCTGCAGGGCAAGGCCTTGCCTGCTGGACTCTCTCCGGCCTGCACAGGGGTGACGCCACCTCGAGGGAGACCGTGCAAAGGCTGCAGGGAGGTGGTGACAGGGCGGGGCCACACCGTGCCTACTCGGGCTTCCCCGCGCCTGGCTCCGTCCTCGGGGATCCCGCCGGGGAGTGTCTGGGGCCCTGTGCGTGCTGGGACTGGGCCCAGGGTGCAGAGCAAGCGCCTTAGCCCCCGTCGGGCCTCCCAGCGGCTTGCAGGCGTGTGCTCCGGGCGCCTGGGCAGTGCCGAGCACCCGGGGACGTGCAGAGCCCCGAGGCCCCGTGGGCCCAGCCGGGCACCTTGGGTGAGCAAGTCCCGGTGGCCCTGCAGCTGCTTCTGCCCATCGAGCTGGCAGGAAGAGGCTTGTGAGGAAGGTCGTGGCCTCCCGCAGGGCGCCTCCCCGAGGCTTCATCCCGCGGGCACAGGGGAGGGTGAGACCCGGGCCCTGGGGACCAGCCCCCCTGCAGCTCCTCACCCCCCCCCCCTGCCCTGGGACCCAGCCCCTCCCTGCAGCTCCTCACCCCCCCCTGCCCTGGGACCCAGCCCCCCCTGCAGCTCCTCACCGCCCCCCTGCCCTGGGACCCAGCCCCTCCCTGCAGCTCCTCACCCCCCCCCGCCCTGGGACCCAGCCCCCCCCTGCAGCTCCTCACCCCCCACCCAGGCAGACGGAAACGCCACCCACCCCCACACTGCAAGGTGGGTGCCCGGCCACCGGCCCCATCCCCATGTGGCCCACAGTCTCCTCTCCCGCCTGGCGGCTGTCCCGGGCGCCGGCCGCTCTGGGGCCGGAAGGGAGAGACACGCGTGCATCTGTCACGCTGAGCCACGGCCCCACGGCCATGAGGCACGCAGGGTCCTGCTGCTCCAGGTGGGACCCCGAGGTTTCAGACTCAGGTGAGGCCTGGGGGGTCTGCGGAGGGAGGAGAGAGCAGAACCTGGGCTGCCTGCCTCTCTCCCTCCCTCGGCCTCTCCCGCTCGCTCCCCTGGCTCCCTCTCCCCTCTCTGCCTCTCTCTTCTCTCTGTCTCTCTGATGGTCTCTTTCCTCTCTCTCTTCTCTCTCTTGCTCTCTCTGTGTTTCTCTCTCCTCTTGCTCTATCTCTTGCTCTGTCTCTCTCTATCTCTCTCGGTCTCTCTGGCTATCTCTCTGTCTGTCTCTGTCTCTGTCTCTCTTGCTCTGTCTCTGTCTTATTGTCTCTCTCTGTCTCTGTCTCATTGTCTCTCTCTGTCTCTGTCTTTCTGTCTCTCTGCCTCTGTCTCTCTGTCTCTGTCTCTCTGTTTTTGTCTTTCTGCCTCTCTCTGTCTCTCTCTGTCTCTCCGTCTTTGTCTCTCTCTGTCTCTGTCTGTCTCTCTGTCTCTGTCTGTCTCTGTCTCCCCAACCCTGGGAGGGCACAGAGGGAGAGAGCCGGAGCCAGGTGAGACGTGATGCTCTCTGACCCCAGCCTCACGGCCCCTTCGTCCTGGCCCCTCCAGGCTCTAGGACCCAGAGCAGCAGACGCGCAGGCCTGGGCCCTGCGGGGCAGCCTGGACTGACACGTGCATACACTCCTGTCCATCCACTGCGGGAACACACGTCCTGAGGGGCCGAGGCCACGGGTCCGACTTTCAGATCTTTGTTCTGCATGACCGGAGCCGCCCGCAGTTTCACCAGCTGGAGCCCAAGGAGGGGCTGGCGAGACTCGGGCCTCGGGTCGTGACCTGCGCGGGGGTCCGAGAGAGACCCCTCACTGCCTTCGGGGGCTTCCCGCCACTGCGCCTGCGCCCTTGCCCTTTGCAAAGACCCCTAGGGGAGCAGGGAGAGAGGCGTGGCGGGACGGCAGGGCTCAGTCCCGCTCTCCAGGACACCTTGGCCAGCCCTGTCCTAGGGTCCCTTCGACGTGCGCGAGGGGGCCCGGGCTCACAGGGCCAGAGCATTCCCGCAGCCCCCAATGGTCCCCTGAGCACTGCCAGGAGTGATTCCTGAGTGCAGAGCCAGGAGTGACCCCTGTGCATCGCCGGGTGTGACCCAAAAAGCATAACAAACAAACAACAACAACAAAAAAAACACTGCATCAAGGCACTTCTGCTGGGGCTGCAGGGAGGAGGCGGGGAGGGCATTTGCGTGGTCCTCGGCCATGCCCGGGTTTGACCCTGGCACGGCACAGGTCCCCTGAGCCCGACCAGGAGTGCTCCCTGAGGACAAATGAAATTTAAATGTTTAAGTTTGCGTCTTCCCCAGTCGCCTGGAGCTCAGGACCCGCCCACACTCCCAGGCCCCCTGCCCAGGGTCTGGGGGTGTCCCCTGAGGAACCCTCCTAATGCCCAGCGTCCCCAGGACACTCGGACCCTCACGCTGCCGGCCCAACTGCCCGGAGCCCCGCTCCGCCTTCTCCCCGCTTCTCCCTTGGGGGGGCCACCGTCCCTCGGAGCAGCGACCGCAGCTCTCGGTGCCTCCCCTGGGCCCTGCACGTCCCCAGGGAGCGAGGGCCCGTCCCTGACCCCAAGCGGCTCCGAGCGAGCGGCAGGATCCGACGTGCCGAGACAGACGCCGCGTTGGTGGGGCAAGGCGGGCCCGGCACAGGCTCCAGCAGCTGCGGGTGCCATGGGCGACGGGCACCGGCCACTCGGGGCCACGACGTCCCTGAGAGGGTGTCCCAGGACACGCAGCCTGCAGCCGACCCTCGCCGGGGTGGGCGGCACAGACACCCACCAGGTGTCTCGGCCCCTGCCAGGCGTGCCCAGGGTGTGTCTGCCGTGGCCGGGAGCGTGGCCGGGGCTGGAGCCCGCGATGCCGGGGAACAGAGGAACAGGTTTGTCGGGTCCCCCGGGCTAGCCGGGCTGGACCCGGCATGCTGCAGGCGGGCGCTTGCCCTCACCCGAGAGTATTGATCTAGGTCCGGGCTGGAGGCAGGGTGCAGGCAGCAGGCGGGAGACAGAGGAGGGGGCCCCCGGACGGAGACCCCGGCACCACGCTTGTCCCAGGACTGACGTGGGCCCCTGCACTCCGGGGCTGGCCCAGGCCCCGCTGGCCAGCGCCTGAGTGGCCAGGCACGGAGGTGAGACCCAACTCGCCATCACGGGCTTGGGACGCTTCCGGGTGTAGGTGGAGCGTTGCTGAGGCGGGAGGGAGAGGCTGGCCACAGAGACGGTCACTGCTGGGCGCAGTGCAGTGGCCAGTACCAACGTCCTTCCACGGTGGCGACAACCCCACATGCCCCATACTGCCCAGTGACGTCCCCTCCGCAGCCCCGCGGTATCCCTGGACAGGGCCTTCCTGGCTGGCTGTCCGCTGAGGGTTTGGGGCAGACTCGCACCACTCCCTGGCCTCTCCCCGGGAGCCTCCCGGGAGCGTGGTTAGCGGGGGACACGGTGAGGAGTGTCCACGGCCTCCGGGAGCAGAGGACGTCCCTGCCTGTCTGAGCCTCGCCGGGCTGGTGGCCGGGACGGGCCAGCAGGCTGGGCCGTGTGCGGGAGGAGATGCCGGGCCCGGCAGGGACCTCAGAGCCCTGACACTCCAGGGGGCAGGCGGGAGAGGGCACCCACCCTTAGGGCGCCTGGTGCGCGGGCAGGCCAGCCAGCTGCACCCGCGGCCACAGGCCACCACAGCAGGGAGAGGGACCCGCCAGCCTGTGTTCACAGAGCTGTGGCTGGTGGCCACTGTGGGACAGAATCAGCCCAGGCCTCACGCCGGGCGGCAAGAGAACAGACGGCGGGTGGGGGGGAGGGGCGCGGCCTATAAGAGCCCTCTGGGGATCTCTCCCCTCCCCCTCCCTATCTCTCTCTCCCCCTCTCTTTCCCCCTGTTCCTCCCCCTCTCCTCTTCTCCTTCTCTCTCCCCCTCCCTCTCTCCCCCTCTCTCCCTCCCTCTCTCTCCCTGCCTCCCTCTCTCTCTCCCTGCCTCCCTCCCTCCCTCTCTCTCTCCCTCCCTGCCTCCCTCTCTCTCCCTGCCTCCCTCCCTCTCTCTCCCTCTCTCTCTCCCTCTCCCCCTCTCTCCCTCCCTCTCTCTCTCCCCCGGCCTCCCTCCCTCTCTCTCTCTCTGTCTCTCTCTCCCTGCCTCCCTCTCCCTCTCTCTCTCCCCCTCTCTCTCTCCCTCTCTCTCCCTCTCTCTCTCCCTGCCTTCCTCTCCCTCTCCCTCTCTCTCCCTCCCTCTCTCTCTCTCCCTGCCTCCCTCTCCCTCTCTCTCTCTCTCTCCCTCTCTCTCCCTGCCTCTCTCCCTCTCTCTCCCTCTCCCCCCGCCCCCCCCCCAGCTCTCACAGAATGGAAGTGACTCATTTGCACCTTTTATGTAAGTGATAACTCTGACGGGGCATCCTAAGAATTCACTCCTCGGGCTTCCCAGAAAGAAGCCCACGTGGTCTGAGCGCGTAACTCAGCACAGGCGGTGGCGTGGGGGCTCCGGGTCCCCCGCCTGTCCCGGGCGCAGGGCAGCAGCCGAGGCCCTTCAGTCCCGGGCCCTCTGCGGTGCCGCCATGCTGGATGAGTTCCGGGGGCTCCGGACAGGCCCAGGGTGGGGGGGACGGATTCCCCCCACAGCCTCCGCCCCTCCCCCCCGCCTGACCCCGCCACACCCACAGCCTCCGCCCCCCTCCCCCCCAGCCTGACCCCCCACACCCACAGCCTCCGCCCCCCTCCCCCCAGCCTGACCCCCCACACCCACAGCCTCCGCCCCCCTCCCCCCCAGCCTGAACCCCCACCCACCCACAGCCTCCGCCCCTCCCACCCAGCCTGACCCCCCCCACACCCACAGCCTCCGCCCCCCTCCCCCCCAGCCTGAACCCCCACCCATCCACAGCCTCCGCCCCTTCCCCCCCCGCCTGACCCCCCCACAGCCACAGCCTTCGCCCCCTCCCCCCCGCCTGACCCTCCCACCCACAGCCTCTGCCCCTCCCCCCAGCCTGACCCGCGCCCAGCCCAGCCCAGCTGAGGGCAGCAGCTCTCATCTCAAAGGAGGTGGACACGGAGTCTGCTTCCTGGGCACCCTTGGAGCTGCCCTGAGCTTCCGTGGAACCTTCCAGATAGTACTCAGCTCCCCGCCCCGCCCCCCTGAGACTCACTCCCCTAGATTCAGTGGCCGGCCATGGCCGCTCCCCACCCGTGACGCTGCCGGCCCCTGGGGTCAGGGCTGGAGGGCTGGGGTGGGAGCCCCCCGGGCTGAGCGTCTGCATCTCCGTTTCACAGGAGACTCGGCCAAGTCGGAGCCTCTGACCCTCCTGCCTCCCTGGGGCTGGGGGCCAGGGGCTGACTGGACGCCTCACCGTGACGGAGCAAGGCTGCCCCGGCACCCCAGCCCGGACGCCCGCCTGCTGGCCCCGGTGCAGCCGCCGTGTGGGCCCACGTCACTGTGTTCCCGGGGCCCTAAGCACGCCCATGCCCTGAGGTGCCCCCAGAGAGCTGCCGCCTGGGGTCCCTGACGTTGCCGTCTGCCCTTCCCCACCCGCCGTGCAGCTGAGCGGTCAGGGAACAGGAACGGACCACAACTCCCTGTGTCCCAGGCAGGTGGCAGCACGCCAGGGGGGCGGGCAAGAGCACTGGGCTCAGAGCACTGGCCCTGCACAAGGCCAAACCAGTTCTATTTCCAGCTACAGCCAGGAGCCGTGCCCGAGTGCAGGGCCAGGAGTCAGCCCTGAGGCCCGAGGGGTGTGCCACACACACACACACACACACACACACGCACACACGCACACACACACACATAAGCACACATGCGCACACACGCACTCCCCACACGTACACTACACATACACACCATGCACACTATACACATACAGATTCACACACATGTGCACACACACATACACACTACACAGACACCATACACACCACACTTACACACACCACACACATACACCACACACACCCACACAAACCACACCCACACCCCACACACACCACACACACCACACACACACACCACACATGCATACACAACACACACAACACACACACACAAACCACACACACACACCCCCCACACACCACACACATGCGCACACACGCACTCCCCACACGTACACTACACATACACACCATGCACACTATACACATACAGATTCACACACACGTGCACACACACATACACACTACACAGACACCATACACACCACACTTACACACACCACACACATACACCACACACACCACACACACCCACACAAACCACACCCACACCCCACACACACCACACACACCACACACACACCACACATGCATACACAACACACACAACACACACACACAAACCACACACACACACCCCCCACACACCACACACATGCACACACACCACACACATACACCCCCCCACACACACACACACACACATGCGGGCGAGGCTGCCACAGCCTGAGAGCTCAGCTGTGTGGCCACCACTGGCTTGGACAGGCCACCATGGCGGGGGCAGGTGCTGTGGCAGAGAGGGAGGAAGGGAGAGAGGGAGAGGGGAGAGGGAGGGAAAGAGGAAGAGAGGAAGAGAGGGAGAGAGGGAGAGAGGGAGAGAGGGAGAGGGGAGGGAGGAGGGAGGTAGGGAGGGAGGTCAGGAAGGGAGGGAGGGCAGGAGGAAGAGAGGGAGAGAGGAGGGAGACAGAGGGGAGGGAGGAGAGAGGCAGACGGGAGGGAGGAGGGAGGGGTGGCGGGAGGAGGGGGCAGGAGGAGGGGAGGCGGGAGGGGCGGGAGCACCCCCCTGCCCGCACTGTGGGGTCACCCACCCTCCAGGGCCTGGGCTGCTGTGCCCAGGAAGTGCCGCACCTCCAGCCCCACTTCACCCCACCCTCCCGCTGCACCCTGCACCCTCCTGAGCTTACGTCTCTCTGCAGGGGCCCAGGGCGGGGCCCAGGGCGGGGAGAGGGGGCAGGGGTGGGGGAAACGCTGGTGGTTTCCTGCTGCTGGTGCCCCACCCCTGCCCGCCAGGCCTCCAGAAGGGGCACCTGCAAGTGCATGCATGCACCACACACACTCACAGACACACACACAGATATTTACACACACACTCACACACGTGCATGCACACATTCACAGACACACACACACGCACGCACCAGGCACACATAGAGGCATACGCATGCACCATGTACACACACACACACACGTGCATGCCTGTTCCATGCACACAGAGCTATATACACACAAACACATGATGCACACATACGCATGCACAAACACAGATTTAAACATACATGCACCATACACACAAGTGTGCACAGGCATACACAAAGACATACACATGCACCATGCACACACACAGATGTACACATGCATGCATGCCCCATGCACAGATGCACGCACCTACCACGCACACACAGACATTCAAAGGACACGCATGCATGCACCGAGCACATGCATATGTACGACACGTGCGTGCACAGACCATATACACTCATGCACAGAAGGAGGCAGAGAAGTGACTGAACCGGACCCCCAGGCCCCTCGAGGGACGGACTGTCTCGGGTGCTGGGGGGGCTGGTGCTCGCCCGAGCCCCGCTGCCTGCCCAGTGCTGGGGGGTGAGGAACCCCACGAGCTGTGACAGAGGGTGGGGAGCACCGCAGAGGTGCTCACCTGCTCCGGGGCACGCGCCGCTGGTCAGGCCACCCGGCCCGGCAGGACGTGGCCCCCGCAGCTTTGCTGACCGACCTCCCCCTGCCCCCTGGGCCCAAAGCTCGCAACCCTGCAGAGACCAAACTAGGGTGAGAAGGGGCGGGGCCCTCCGAAGAGGTGTGGGAGGGAGAGCAACAAGCTGGCCCGGCCCCGCCCGCGTCCACTCCTGGTCCTGAGAGCCCCAGGGCACGGGGATCCGAGGCCGTGGTTAAGGAGGACCTGGAGGTGGGGGTGTGCCCGAGACGGGCAGGAGAGAGCCCTCTCTCCTGGGGACACAGGGGAGCTGCAGGCTGGCCGCAGCTCCGGGCTGGACAGGCCAGAAGCATCTCCTGGAGGCCTGGAAGGAGGTTCCTGCGGAGAGCCGGGGGTGGGGAGGCAGGTGTGAATAACTGAGGGCTGCTTCTGTGCTCAGGAGAGTAGAGAAAAACGGGGCCTGAGGGGCTGGAGCGATAGCACAGCGGGGAGGGTGTTTGCCTTGCACACGGCTGACTCAGGTTCGAGTCCCAGCATCCCATAGGGTCCCCTGAGCACCGCCAGGAGTACCCCCTGTGCATCGCTGGGCGTGACCCCCCCCAAAAAAAAGAAAAAGAAAAACGGGGCCTGGGGAACAGAGCCGCCCCCACCCGACTGCAGCCGTCACATCTTTATCCCCCCAAATGGGGAGGCAGCATGAAAGGTCTAGTCGGCCCCTGGGTCTGATGTTAGACAGAAACATTCCAAAGCGTCTCACTGACCGTCTCCAGGGCGCCTTCCCGCCGGGGCCCGCGTGTCCCCTCACGGCCACACCCCTGGGTGGAGGACGGAATCAACCTCTCCTTCCCGAGGGTCACTTCCCTGAGCGCTGAGCCCGGGGCAGGGGGTGTGTCGAGCCAAAGGGGGTTCAGCCAGCCAGAAGAGAGAGGCGGTGTGGTCTCGGGGCGTCCCGCGGCGTCTGCTTCGGGTGTCACCCCGGGTCAGCCTCCTCTTGTGTCCCTGGAGTCGCAGATGCCAAGGCAGATTGATGGGAAAAGATGTCGCAATCGTCACTGCCTGCATGGTGACTTAATTTAGGCGCTGACATTATTTCAGCTTTTATACGGCGGCGGCCATGATTGAATGCTTGGGAGTCCATGTGTAAGGGCATGGCAGCTGGGAGGGGTCATTAGAAACGGCTTGGGGGACTTGGGGGGCCGAGCAAAGGTTGTGTTTTTTTTTTTTTTTTTGCTTTTTTGGGTCACACCCGGCGATGCTCAGGGGTTACTCCTGGCTCTGCACTCAGGAATTACTCCTGGCGGTGCTCGGGGGACCCTATTGGGTGCCAGGGATCGAACTGGGTCGGCTGTGTGCAAGGCCAACGCCCTCCCGGCCGTGCTATGGCTCCAGCCCCCGGAGTGGAGGTTTGCTCTCAGCAGGGCAATGCTGGCCCCGGGGCATCCTGACTCCCTCCTCCTGCCGGGCCCAGGGACCCAAGTCATGGGGTCTGGGACCGCGGGCGGAGCAGGAGGGGCCCCGGAGCACGGCGTGGCCTGAGGGGGCGTGGCGGGCTCCCCCCACCTTCTCTCCGTGGAGCCGCCCAGGACTTGGGCCCACCTGGGCCGCAGAGGGGTTGAGGCAGGGACGGGTGGGCACGGAGCACGCTAGCCTCTCCCACACGCCAACCGTCCTCGACCGAGGGGGGCATCACTCACTTAGGGGTGCACGGCTGGGCTCTCTTAGGGCCAGGGGGGTCGAGCTGGCAGGGCCCGGGGCCGACTCTGGCTCTGCACTGGGGCCGGGCTCGGGGGCCCAGGGATGCCGGGGATGGGCCTGGCTCTGTGGTGTGGCCAACGGGCGCCCTCCCCTCGGCCCTCCCACTCCGGCCCCCCATGGACACGTTCCCGGGACCTCCAACGTCCAGAAACCTCTGAGGGTGGCTCGCAGTTGGGGTCCCCAGGTGGGCTCATAGGCCAGAGTTTAAGGGGCTATAGATTAGAGGGTCCCCGAAGTGGGGGGGTCCATGCACACCCCAAGTACGTATGCTGGCGGGGGCAAGGTACTTCCCTGCTACCCCCCCATCTCACTCCCCACCCCCGCCCCCCCATACCAGCTCCAGACAAATGTCCTCTTGGAAGGAACCCGGTGGGACCAGAGTGACAGCACAGCGGGGAGGGCGTTTGCCTTGCACGCGGCAGACCCGGGTTCGAATCCCAGCATCCCATAGGGTCCCCCGAGCACCGCCAGGAGTAATTCCTGAGTGCAGAGCCAGGAGGAACCCCTGAGCATCGCTGGGTGTGACCCAAAAAGAAAAAAAAAAAAAGGAACCAGAGAGCCTGGGCCCCCTTGGACAGCGGGTGTTCCCTCGGCAGCCTGGCCGGGCCTGACCCTGGGTTCGGGCGTGTCAGTGGTGGTGGTGGACGGGAGATTAGAGCAGGGCATGGAAGAGGGAGGCTCCTGGTTAGGAGGGTGGAGGCTGCCGCCGCCTCCTGTGGGGCTTCCTGGCTTGCAGGAGCTCAGTGACTGACCCACGGGACCCCACAGTGAAACTCGGCGTGACCGGGTCCCACACGTGCTGCAAACACCCTCTCTCACCTCCGCTGCGGCGACCGGGAAGGCGTGCCTGGGGTGGGGCACACTTTGCACGGTCAGCCCCAGCCCTACACGCCCGCACCCCCACCCTCAACAGCGCCCAGGTTAGACCTGCCTCTGGCCCCTGGGGGCCGCCTGGGAGCCCCCCCCACCCCGTGCCCCGATAAAGCAAACAACCCCCCAAGCTGCTCCTGTCCTAAGCAACATGAAAGTGATTGCTCTGGGGCCTGAGAGAAAGCTCAGTGGGTAGAGCATTTGCCTGGCACGCGGCCAGCCCGGGTTCAACCCCCGCATCCCATATGGTCCCCAGAGCACCGCCAGGAGGGACCCCTGAGGACAGAGCCAGGAGGGACCCCTGAGCACTGCTGGGTGTGGCCCCAAGCCAAGACTATGAATAAAATTTAAAAATGATTGGTCTGATTTGGGGCCAGGGAAAGGGTCAAGCTGGACATCGCCCGCCCACGTGAGGCCTCGGGCTCCCTCCCTGCGTCTCGGCCCCTCCCTGCGGCCCCAAGCACCCATGTCGGAGTCCTGACCCCCAGCTCTGGGCTTACCCAAGCTCCCGTGTCACTGGGTGTGGCCCCCAGTTCTGGAAAATGACATTTGGCCTTTTCTGCTCTGTGGAGGGACGTTTCCTGGGAAACTGATCATGGCACGAGGGAAGAGACACTTGGTGGCCTGGCCTCGGGACAGGGGCGCCTCGCGGCACCCGCCTGGATGAGCAGCTCAGTGCTTTGTCACAGAGCTCTGCCTTAGGCTCTGTCACAGTGCTCTGCCTTGGTGCTCTCAGTGCTCTGCCTTAGTGCTCTGCCACAGTGCTCTTCCTCAGTGCTCTCTCACAGTGCTCTGCCTTGGTGCTCTGCCACACTGCTCTGCCTCAGTGCTCTAACTCACACACTTGTACTCTCGGGACAAACAACTCCTGAATGCAGTCTCCCTCGTGTGCTGGAGCCAGCTGCGGATGGCGTGTGAAGGGCCGGGGTCCCGCCCGCTGCCCGGGAGAGTCCAGCCGAGTCCCCGGGCAGGGGCCTGTGCCAGGCCTGAGCTGGTGCCAGACCCAAGGGCTTATGCTCAGCTGAGAGGAGGAGCAGGTGCCAGCGACTGCGGGTACCAGAGGCGTCTGCGGGCAGGAAGGGGCGTGGGGGCGGGGGGAGGGAGGAGGGGGAGGCCGTGGGGTGCAGGGGGACAGGGCAGCGTGGGGTGCAGGACGGGGGAGGCGTGGGGTGCAGGAAGACGTGGGCGAATGTGGGGGTGCACCTAGAGGTGAGGAGGGACAATGGTGGGGGCTCAGGGAGGAGCCCCCTCTCAGAGGTCAAAGGTCACCACATTTTCCTGGACAGTAGCCAGCAGTGGTGTCCGGGACCCCGTGTCCCTGGGCAGGCAGGGCCCAGCGAGCGTGGCCCATGACGCGGGGCCGGCTCTGCCCCAGCCTCCCCGGGGCGCTCTGGCTCAGGCCTCTCCGTGCCACCGAGACGGGACAAACCCTCCCCACTGAGAACCCGCCTCAGCCAACAGGAAAGCCCCGTCTGCCGTCTGTCCGGTGTCTGTCTGTCTGTCTGTCCGGTGTCTGTCTGTCTGTCTGTCCGGTGTCTGTCTGTCTGTCCGGTGTCTGTCTGGGGTGGGGGGGCAGCCAGCTCTGCTCCTGCGGGGATCAAACGGGACTGGCGGGAGCAAGGCCCCTCCCCCGCCCCTGGCCACAGATTGGTGGCTCCCAGACCCCTGGGGGACTGACCGACGGCAGTGTCTGGAGACGGCCCGGAACCCCGCTGGAGCTGGGGCGAGGCTGAAGCTCCTGGAGGCGGCGTGGGCAGCGGGCAGCCAGGGCAGCGGCCCAAAGGGGATCTCCTCCCGAGCCGCCTGCCCTGTGCTAGGACCTCGATGGACACGTCCCGACTGGCACGGCTCACTCCTCCCCAGTAACAGCTGGGCCCATTTTACTGCCGGGCAAACTGAGGCTCAGAGACCCAAAGAACGTCAGCAGAATCACGGGCCCGAAACATTGGATCATTGTCTGCAAGGGGCCCTGGGGACTCGAGCTCACCCCAGGACTCCCCCCACCATCAGTCCAGAGACCCCAAGAGCTCCTCGCCGTGCCTGCCTGCTCAGCCCCAAGAACCCCTGCTCGGGGCACACCTGCCCTTTCCTCGGCCCGGGGTCCCGGGCAGTCCTGGCGGAAGCCGGCGGTGAACCCCCTTGGGGTGCCCTGGGCCGTCTGCGGCCTCACCAAATTGATCCATGGGGAGAAACGAGCACTGACGGGCGCGTCCGCTGAGGGGGGCCGACCGCGACGGGGATGGCGTCCGCCGAGGGGGCCCGACCCCCGGGTGCCCCCCGCCACTCAGCCCAGCAGAGCCCAGACCAGACCGTGTGATTGTATAAATAATTTATTTTTGTTCACAGCATCATATACGCGTTATAAAAGGGCGGGGGCGCGGGGAGGGTCAGGACAGAGAACTACAGCAGTAGAAACGACACCAGGACAGAGGACCCACAGGGAGAGGAGTCGGGGACGAGACGGGCCTCCCCGGGGCAGCGGGAACCCCCGCACACGCTCCCGGGGGGACTTGATCCGCGCCGCTGCCCGCCGGGCTGGATCTGGGTCCGAGGCGGAGGGAGGTACCGAGGCTCCGGGGAACGGCACGCGGGGTTCGACCGACAACGACTCACTCTGGACAGCAGAAAGCAGCGTCCTCGCTCCCTCTGTGGCGAGGCCGCCTGGCTGGCACCTAGTGACTGGGGACAGGAGTGACGGTATTTGGCATCTCGGGTGGCACGGGGCGCAGACTACTCTCTCACGGGCGTGGGGCCTTTTGAGAAACGGCTGCCCGTGAAGAAAATAAAGGAGGATGGATTTCCCCTTTGTAAGAAAGCCTCTCCGGCGTGTTCCGCGCAGGGACCAGCCCCTTTAGGAAGCGGCGGCCGCGCGCTAGGCACGCGTGGCGTGCAGCATGCTTCAGCTCGATTTGTCTCTGCTGAGCTTCGAGAAAAAAAAAACAGCCAGCATTGGAGGGTCACCGAGACCCCCCTCCCAAGGCAGGAAGCTCTCCCGGGCGGCCAGAGTCTCTTTTTTCAAACACGTCAATCACCTGCGGGGCCGGGCTGCAGGGGGGAGGCCAGGCGGGGGAGCCCCGGCTCTTCGATGAACTTTCTGAGTGCCCAGGCGCGTGTCCATGCCGGGTGTGTGACCTGACCGGGCACGTGCTCAGACATGACCGGGCCCAATTTCTCGACAGGAATTTCGAAGCGTGGTGGTAAGGGTGGCTGGGGGTGGGGTGGGGAACGAGGGGGGACGGGGAGGGGGGGAGGTGTGAGACCACACGATTCTCCGTGTAAACAAGGGTCCAAAGAGGAAATCAAATCCAACAACAGCAACAACGACAACAACAAAAGATCGAGCTGCCCGTTACAGCTTCTGCAAAGGAGACTCCGTCCTGATTATAAAGGATCTCTTCAGTTACATTATTAAAAATAAGCATCTCTTCTCCCTTCCCTCTCTCTAGCTCCCAAAGCCTTTCAAGTAAACCGTAAAAGCCTGAGTGCAGTGACCATGACGTCACGCGCCTGCAGCCCGCCGGCAGCCCGGGCTCCCCGGGCTCATTGTTTGGATTCGCCCCGCGGGGGACCAGTTCCCGCAAGAATGCACCTGGCGGCCCGCAGCCCTGTGCTTTGCCTTCGCTTTAAAACCCATGCGAGGTCAGCTTTTGCAAGAAGGTGGGGTTGGGTTTTATTTTTTATTTTTCCTTGGCGGGGGGAAGAGGGGCGGGCACGACAGCCAATACTCTACACGATCAAAGCTGAAACCAGACGGGTCACCAGGAGCCAGGAGGAACCGGAACGCCGCGTGCCTCTCGCAGAGGGGGGGGGAAGGACAGAAAAGGACAAAGTCCTTTTCTCTCCCCGCCCGCTCCCCCTCCCCGGTGAATATTCCTTCGTGGAAGTTTTGCTTTTGTTGTTAGAAAAACAAACAAATAAACAAAACCCAGCGGCATCTGCCCAGAGGCGCCCCGGGCCCAGACTGCCTGCGGCCCAAACCGGTCAGCCGAGAAGAAGAGGACGTGCGACTCCAGCCCTGGGGGCCGGGGATGACACAGTCCCCCGCCCCTCCCCCCCCGCAGTCCCCGCTCGAGTCCCCCTCGCTGCACCTTTACCCTGCACCCAGCAAACGCCACACCAGCCACCACCTCCCACAGTTGCTTTTGTTTTTTTTTTCCCTTTTCTTAATCAAAACACTTCTTTTTTTTTTTTTCCCATTGGTCTTTCTGCGTAACCGTGACCTGCTCACGGAGAGGGTCCGAATCATCTGGAAGATGTCAGATTCCAGGCTGAAAGCAGTTCTCCGGAAAATGGGTCTTCCGTCAGCCACCGCAGAGCGGCCGAGGGCAGGGGCCTTCTCCGGGCCATCCCCCCGCCCCCTGCCCCCCGCCAGCGCGGCCGAGCCCTGGGTCCCTCCCGGCTGCCTGCCGCGCTGTCCTCCCCGGGGCACCCTGAGGTCCCTGCCGCCATCTCGTCCAGGGCCCAGAGCATGACAAATGAGATTTCAACAGGGGCCTGCCCTGTGACAGAAAATGATAGGGCTTCCAGGGGGCTGGTTCCCCCCGGAGGGCCCTCCCTCCCTCGGCCAGCCGTCCCCCGGGGTTGGGCACCCCCGGGTCCCCGGGGCGCTGCATACCACCAGAACCACAGCCCAGGTGAGGGCGGGGCGGGCTGAACTTCTGGCCCCGGGAGGGAGGGATGCTTTTGTCTCTGGCCATCCGGACCTTCCACCTGGGCAGGCGAGACTGGCATGTCCACTCCGAGCGGGGGGCCGCCCCCCGCCCCCGAGCTGGGCCCTGCGGTTCAGACAAAAGGCCCCCCCCTCCCGGGCCGGGCCAGCCCCTGGTCCCGGGCGGGGGTCGGCCGGGTGGGCTCCCTGCCCGCCCGCGTTACCGCTTCTTCCTCTGCTTCAGGGACTTCCTGCGCTTGAGGATCATCTCGTAGAGCTTGTCCATGCCCTCGGTGAGGCCCTCGCCGATGATGGCGCAGGCCGGCTGGACGTGGTAGGTGGTGGCCGGGATGAGCTCGTGCAGCGCCAGCTGCTTCTCGATCTCGGCCACGGGCAGCGACTTGGGCAGGTCCTGCTTGTTGGCGATGACCAGCAGCGGCGTGCCCTGGTTCTCGGCGAACTTGGTCACCTTGTGCAGCTCGGTCTTGGCCTCCTCCAGCCGGTCCACGTCCACGGAGTCCACCACGTAGATGATGCCGTCCGTGCAGCGGCTGTAGGACTTCCAGAGCGGCCGCAGCTTCTCCTGGCCGCCCACGTCCCAGAAGTGGCAGCTGATGCCCTTGGCCGTGCCGTTGCTCAGCTTGATCTTCTCCGTGTTGAAGCCGATGGTGGGCACCGTGTTCACGAACTCGTTGAACTTGAGCCGGTACAGCACCGTGGTCTTGCCGGCCGAGTCCAGGCCCAGCATGACGATGTGCAGCGACTGGAAGGCCGAGATGTTGGACGAGATGTTGCCCATGGCTCCTGCTGCGGCGCCGGCCACTGCGGCTGCGGCGGGCGGCGCCGCCCCCTGCCCGCGCTCACTCGCCGCGCCCGCCGCGCATCGCGGCGCCCGGGCCGCGCTTTGTCTCCCCGCGGGGCTCCCGCTGCCCGGGCCGCGCCTCGGAGGCGGCGCCGGCGGCCCGCGGCTTCCCCGGGCTGGCGGGCGGGCGCGCGGGCGTCGCTGCAGCGCGGCCGCCGGGCTGTCCCCGCAGTCCCCGCGCCGCGCCGCCGCCGCCAGCCCAGCCCGGCGGGAGGCCGCCCCGCCCCGGCCCCGCCCCCGGGGCCCTCGCCCCGCCCCGGACACGCCCCGGACGCTCGCCCCGCCCAGACCACGCCCCGCAGGGCGCTCACTCCTCCCCTTCTCCACCCACAGCGCCCTCGCCCCGCCCCACCGGGCGCTCGCCCCGCCCAGACCCCGCCCACAGAGCCCACGCCCATCCCCACAGGGCACTCGCCCCTCCCAGACCCCGCCCCACCAGGCCCTCGCCCCGCCCAATATCCCGCCCCACGGGGCGCTCGCCCCGCCCAGGCCCCGCCCCAGGCGCCGGCCCCGCCCCCAGCCCGGCCCGCGCGCCGCGGGTCCGGGGCAGGGGGCGTGCACCGCATCGCCCCGCCGGCGGGTTTCGCGCGCTTGGCCGCGTTCGAAAGGCCGCGCGTCCCCGCCCGCCCGCGCCGCGCCCAGACAATGGTCGGGGAGCGCCTCTCGCCGCCGCCGCTGACGCAGCGGGTAAAAATAGCTCCGGAACGCCCTGGCCGGGCCGGGCCCCGCGGCGGCTCTGCAGCGCGCGGCCAGCGCGGCCGCGGTCACCGCGCCCCGCACCCCGCTGCGGCCCTGCGGACGCGGGCGCGCGGCCCCGGCCGGGTCGGCTTGTGCCCACGCCTGACTGTGCACGTCGCCGGCCACCCGCGGGGAGACCCCCCTCGGTCCCAGCACCCCACCTGGGCCCCTGACGCTCGCCAGGACCCCCAGCCCCCGCGTCCAGCTGTCCGCGAGGGTCGCGACCGCACCCCTCCCGCCGCCCGAAGCAGAGCCCCTCCGTCCCGGGCAGGACCAGCCGCCCCGGGAACTCCCGCGGGGGGCTCCGGGGACCCCCGGCCCCTCGCTGGACACAGAGGAGGACCGGGCTGCGGGCCAGGTGAAGGGGAGGGACCCACCCTGGCCACACCCCACGCCCCCTAGCCAGTTTCAGGGCAAGCCCGCGCCAGCAGCCTGAATTTCCATGCGAAGGACAGAAACTGCCCCCAAGCTGCGTTGGGCAGAAATGGAAATAGCGCCCCTGGCCGCGGGGAACATTCGGGGTCCAGCGGGACTCAGACCCGGTGGGACTCCGCAGGGCTGAGGCGTCTCAGTGCTCAGGGCTGGCTCCTGGCGGGGCTAAGGGTACCCCGTGGGTGCTGGGGATAACGTCCTCCCGCTGCACCTTCGCCCCTGCCCCCGACTTCTTTCCCCTAGCACGTTTGCAGGTGGGGTCGGGGTTTCCCAGGTGGGTCATAGCGCCACCCTGTGGGGGGTTCTGGAATAACGGGGATGGGGGCCGAAGTCCCCTAGGTTCAGCTGGCAGATTTCCGGGGGACCCCCGGGTGACCTCTTTCTGAGCAGACAGCAGTGGCCAGGTAGGTTGGGGTGCCCCTGGCTCAGGTCTTGGGGTTTCTTTCCCCGCCCCCGTGGCCTGTGTGCCTCCCCCAGGCCCTGAGTCGAGTTCTGCGGTCCAGATGGATGGAACTACTCATTGGATGGGGCCCAGGAGCTAAACCGGGGTGGGGTCCCCCAAGAAGATGCCCCAGGATGAAAGGAAGTGAGCAAAGGAGGCAACAGGCAGCCGGTGGCTGACAACGCTCCCCGTTCCGTGGGGGGGGGCTGTGTTCCAACCGCCTGCCTGGGCTGCCACCTCGGCCCCTCCCCGTGTGCCAGAGAGACAGGGGGGCCCTGGCTCCTCTGCTTTTCAGCTTATATATCGCTTCTGATCAAGTAAGTGTGATTCCAATGAGGGCTAGGCGTCCGGAGAGGGACAGGCCAGCAGAACCTTCCGGATCTGGCTCCCTGGTGACCTGTCCCCTCGTCAGGTCTTGCTTTTACTCCAAGGATCAGAAGAGGGAAATATTCTGATAAAACATCTGGCACGTTTCCTCGTCGAGCCCATGACACTGACCGTCTCGGGAGCTCAGAGTTTGCCCAGGCTCCGGGCCCACCCCCGCCCCCCTCCCTCCACTAAGGGTTCGCAGCAAAGGGCCGTCTGTTGTCTGGTAGAAAAGGCAGATTAATAGACATTAATAGAACCTTCCAGAACCGAGCCATTAAACAGCAACTTGCCGTAATTGAATGGCAACTGAGCTACAGTCTAATTTCACTCACCAGGTGAGAAGCTGGTTTTACAGTTGGTAATTTAACTCCCAACGCATAAAAATGTCATTCAGCTGGATGGACCACGGATGCGTTTCAGCCACGGATGCTGACGGATAAGCCCGGGAACACGGGCAAGAATGTCATGTGTTCCCCCCCCCCCCGCCCGCAGCAGGACATGCAGAAGTGACCCCCTGGAGCCCGCATCTCCCTGGAGGGGGCATTAGGGTTGGGGGCTGAAGCCAAGGGGCTCCCAGCTTGGTGCCAGCAGTGACTCCCGCCTTCTTGCCAGTGGCGGCCCTCGATCCCTCCGCACACCCCCCTCTCAGTGCCTGACGCCCCCCACCCCCGACAGGGGGCTTGAGGTCACACCCTCGGAGCAGCAGGGCCGGTCACGTGAGCTGCCCAAACCGCAGGGCTGCCCGCGTGCCCCGGGTGCCCGGAGAGGATGCCAGCGGCTGTGTGCTGCCCTCCTCGCCCTCACAAAACCCAGCGGGGCCCCCTGCACGCCGCCTCCTTCCCAGCATGCATTTCTCCCCCAGAAGCAAACCCAAAGATGACAGGGGGCCCCTGGAAAAGCAAGCCCAAGCCCGTTGGCTCAAGGCAGCAGAACGCAACGATCTGGGAGCTGCAGCCGGAAGAACTGCTTCCTTCCCGGGCGTCGGAGTGAAGGTGCCGCCCGGGTCCGAGGTGGTCCAGCACTGGCCAGGGGAGAGTCGCTCGGGGCTGGACGCTGGCTCTCCTGGCGTTGTAGGCAAGGGTGAGAAGCCCCCCCACACACAGCCTTGCGCCGTCTGTTTGATGGTGACTCTCAGGACAGGGGGGACGTACGCCTGGCGGTGGTCACGCCATCCTGGGGTCAGCTTGGGTGCTGCCCAGGCCTGGCTGCTGCGGTGCAGGAGCGCCCTCTGCTGGGCGGTTTGTGTTAGCGCGGGAGAGTTGCGGCTCCCCCAGGCATTGCGGGAACCCGGCTTGGCTGGATTTGTGGATTCTCTTCCCAAAGCCAGGCGGCCACACCGCCTGGTGCCCGCTGCTTACCCTGAGAAAATTCTCCAGGCCCTCTGGGGCTGGTCTGGGAGGCTGGTCCGGAACAGGCGGGCTTCCGGCCAGTGAAGGGGAGCGGGAAAGCGAATCCCAAACACACTGGCTGGAAAAGGGGCATTGGGAGGAGCAGCTGCCAAGAGACAGAGAAAATCCAGCTCGCTTGCGACCTCCCGGGCACGGCCGTTGCATAGAAGGGGGTCTTCAGGGGCCGGGGCCAGGACCACTGCGGGAGGGCACCCCGCACCCAGTCCTGGGGCCGCGAGGGTCTCCTCTCTGCAGAATTCTCTGATCCTGCAGTCCCTGGCACCTGCAGCTGAGTGGTCCCAAGCAAGCCCCCTTTGCGTCCTTGAACTTTGCATTCAAGAGTGTGGTGTGGGGACTGCAGCCATAGCACCACGGGGAGGGCGTTTGCCTGGCATGCGGCTGTCCCGGGTTCGATCCCCGCTAGCCTATGGTCCCTCGAGCACTGTCAGGAGTCATTGCTGAGTGCAGAGCCAGGGGGTAACCCCTGAGCATCACTGGGTGTGGACCCAAACACCAGGAGGGGCCAGGGAGGAGTGTCGTGTGGCTGTTAGGGAAAAAGGAAACGCTCAGAGGGCCTGTTCTCTATGCAACGGAGCTGGGGCAATTCAGACGCCTTCTCCCTCGCCTTCCCTCGAGGAGTTCAGGGGCCACTCCTGGCTCAGTACTTAAAGGTTGCTCTTGGCTGGCCTCGGGGGTCCATGTGGTACTGGGGACCAAGAGTGCATTTAGCCCCGTATGGTTATTGTTGCTGTCGTGGTAAAAATATATATATATATTTTTAAATAATAATAACGAAAGGACTTTCTTTTCTCCTTCAAGACTTCATGGGTGCCTCTGGTCAGCGTGGGGACGTGGGGGGTGACTCAGGGAGACCCAGAGCCGAGTCAGACTCTTCCTAGGTGAGGCGGCCTGAGGCGGCGTTCCACTTCCCCAGGGAGCCCCGACCCCTCAAGGAAGTAGAAACTCGGGGCCACTGACCCGGCAGAGAGGCCCCGGCTCTGGGGGCCTTGGCGGGGCAGCAGGAAAGCCTTGGCATGAGGCAATTAGTTCTGGGTCCTTTAATCATCCGATCGCTGTAATTAAATGCCTCCTCTGACAGCGTCCGCGAAGAAAGAGAATAAGAAAGGAATGACAAACACCCACGGTCCAGGGCCAGGCCAGAGCACGGATCAGGGAGGCCTGGACAGAAACCTGGATCCCCCGCCCCCCGCCTGCCCCCCGCCCCTCCCCCCAGCCCCCAGGTGAGCCGTGCCCCCCTCCCCCAGGTGGGCCGGGGCACCTATTAATTTCATTTAATTAAAACCTAGTTGGCCGGACCCCGGAGAGACACAATCGCGCTTTTGTGCCCGGGTCCGGCGCTCTTGGCTCTGGCTGGCCGGCGGGGGCGGGTGGCCAGTTCCTGCTGCCTTTGTCCGTGGGGGTCGCCGCCAAGCCAGGCTTCTTGCGGGCCCGCGTTTGAGCAGGCCTGGGGGGCCCCCGGACACTCTGGCGGCCAGCTGCTTCCCGGCAGGGCGGCCGGAGCTCACGCGGCCTTGCCCGCGGCCCCATCCGTCATGGAAACTCCCCTCGCTGGCTCCCGCCGGGTCCCGTGGAGGGGACTCACCAGACCGCCCCAGGAGTCCCCGGTGACCTGGCCTCCACCTGCTCTGCGTGTCCCTAAACACAGACAGCGCTGCCCGGAGACTCCCCGTCCCCCACCCACAGCAGGTCCCCGGCCTGGAACGGAGATCTCGGGCCTCAGCCTGCGACGCTGCTCCCCCGGGGACAGTAGGACGGCCCCCAGCACGCTGTGACCACACCTCGGGCCTGTGCATGCAGCCCCAGCCCAGAGCCACCAGAGATGCACCCGTGGGTGCTGGCCAGGTTAAGGGCCCTGGGGAGGGGTAAGAACCAATGTGGAGCTCAACGCCCCAGCGCCAGTGACCTAGAAGGGACTTTGTGACCTGCAGAGCACCGTCACTGTGCATCTCACAGAGTCAACTTAAAAAAATAATAAATTAAGGGGCTGGAGCGATAGCACAGTGAGTAGGGCGTTTGCCTTGCACTCAGCCAACCCGGGTTCGATTCCCAGCATCCCATATGGTCCCCTGAGCACCGCCAGGGGTAATTCCTGAGTGCAGAGCCAGGAGTAACCCCTGTGCATCACTGGGTGTGACCCAAAAAGCAAAAAAAAAAAAAAAAAAAGATATTCAAGTCTTTTTTTTTTTTTTAAAGAAAGGAAAGAAGAAAAGGGACTTTATCAACCATGAAATAACAGGAACAGGGAGTTGGCCCACATCGCGGGTGGGGGCAGCTCCCGGGTGGGGGTGGGGTCTGGGTCAGGCCCGAGCCCAGCAGGGGTGGAGCCGGGTGAGAGCTGGGACGTCTCCCAGCCATTTCTCAGAAAACTGTAGGTGTGTGAGGGGAACCGCCAGCCCGCAGTCAAGGAACACACCACAGACATACATGGCGTCACAGAGAAGGCAGACATGCATCACGGGGGGTGTTCTGGGCGTGGCTGTGTGTGGCAAGGCCGCTGGGGGCCAAGGACCCGCGGTGGGTCACCGGGCGGGGGTGTGGGCAGAGCCCAGAGAACTCACCGGGCGGCTTCTCGCAGAGGCGGGTGATGACACCCCAAACTTCGTCCCGACCTCAGGCCGGTTGTTTCCACTTTTCCTAACCCTGAGAGTCCTTCTAGCTTCTTGGGGGAGGGAGACAGGACGGAGTCGCCAACAGTCCTTCCTGCTGTGTCAGCACAACAGCCGTTCCTCTGGGGCTGGCCCGTGGCTGGCCCTTTCGGTCTTTCACATGCATCTCTGCATACATCTGCATGGACACACAGGCGTGTGCATGCGTGTGCATGCATGTGCGTGCATGTGAGGTGGTAGCTGTAGAGATGTGTGCGTTGAGGTCGGGGCCTCAGGAGACACAGGGCTGGACCGTCGTCTCTGGACAGAACTCTGTGAACTCTGTGTGTGTGTGTGTGTGTGTGTGTGTGTGTGTGTGCTGGGAACGAGACACGTGTTTCACCTGCACCTTTGCTCCTGTCTGACCCTGCCCATGTGTGTGGAAATACCTACTCGGGTGTTGGGGAAAGTCCCGCCCACCCGCGTAGCTCGTGGACACCGGCACCCAGGAAAGAAGCGTCCAGATCCCTGGGGCCCCCGAGGGCCTCACCCCTGCTCCCCCTCAGAAAGAGCCAGTTCGGACAATGCGTGTCCAACAACACGCCAGCCGGCGGCGGGTCCACACAGCCCTTCAGAGGGGCCTTGCGGGTCGCCGTCCGCAGAGGTTTCCCGTCCCCTGGGAGCTGCTGTCCCGAGGCTGACCGGCTAGGCTGACCGGGCCGACTGGAGCCTCCCCGCGCCCGCGGCCCGGCCATAGCTGAGACTTTCTGGGCCTCTCGCACCCTCCCCCCACCCCTGGGCCCGAGTTAGCCCCCAGAGTCCCTCTCCCCAGCGGGGTCCCCCCTGGGCACGGGCCTCCCTGTCCCTGCCGCCCGCCTGCCCCCACACGCTGGTCCCTGCTGGGGACGGGCCCCACCCGCTGAGAGTGTCCCGGGGCCCCCAGGGAAAAGCCCCGTCTCACTCTCGGGCCAGGAGGGACGGCGGTGGTCCCCATGGGGGGGCATCAGAGCTGGGGGTCCCGTCCTGGCACCGCTGCTGCCCGGCTGCTGGAGAGACCCGGCACAGGCCCGAGGGCCCCTGAGCTCGCCAGTGCTCCCGAGCCCGAGAAGAACTGCAGGGAGGGCGGGGCCAGAGCGGCTTTGACTCGCATGAATGTTGCGTGTGTGCGGGGACGCATGTGTGAGTGTGAGTGGATGGCGTCTGTGTATGGTGTGCGTGCAGTGAGGTGGGGGTGTGTGTGTATGTAGTGTGCTATGGGTACACATGTGTGTTGTGCGCAGTGTGTATGATGGGTGTATACTGTGACGTGTATTTATATGTGCATATATGGTGCATGTTACGTGTGATGTGTGTGGTATATGTGAGATGTGTGTAGGGTATGTTTGGTGTGTATATCTGTACTATGTGATTGTGTATGTGTGTGTGATGTATATGTGTGTGTAGTGTATGCGTGTGTGGTATGTCTGTCTATATGGCATGTAGTGTGCGTATATGGTATGTGTGTGTGTAGTGTGTGTGATGTATGTCTATATGGCATGTGATATGTGTATGTGTGTGGTGTGTATGTGTGTGGTTTGTGTGTGGTGTGTATGTCCACATGGTATGTGATGTGTGCGTGTGTATGGTGTGGGGATGTGTGTGGTGCGTATGTGTGTGTAGTGTGTGTGTACTGTGTATGTCTATATGGCATTCGATGTATGTGTGTATGTGTGTGCATGTGTGTGTTGTGTGTATTTGAGTGGTGTGAGTATGTGTGTTATGTGTCTCTATGTGATATGTGATATATGTGTGTGGTGTGTGTGTCTGTGATGTGTGTGCATATGTGTGGTGTGTGATACATGTGGAGCATGCTTGAATTGAGGCGGTGTCTGCGAATGCTGCGTGTGCTCCCGGCGTGTGTGACACGTGCACGCTGTATGTGGCGTGTGCTGTGTGCTGTGGGCTCTGAGTTAGGGGTGACGCACCCGGGTACGATTGTCCTGGCGGCCCCTCTCGCTCAGGGGCTCGTAAGCCCCACACCACGTGTGTGTGTGTGTGGGGGTCTCTCCTCCTGGTCCTCAGAGTCTGGGACCCCTGTGAGCTGAGCCCCCCCGGCCCCTCCCCGGCTGCAGCCCCCCAGGACCCTGAGCTGCTTGTCCCTGGAGCTCGGCCCCCTGGGGTGCAGGGCGCAGGCTGGGGAGCACGGGACCCCGCCCCCAGCATCCCCCACGCCAGTGTCTCCGTGCTGCCAGTGACCCCCCACCCAGGGTCCCGTCACCGCGGATTCCTCCTCTGTCAGAAGAAACCCAAGGTCCCAGCAGACAGTGGGCAGAAAAGCCGCCTCGGAACACGCTGGAACGCGCAGCTTCTGACGAGTGATAACTCCTGCCGAGACCTGCGGTGCAGGACCCGCGCCCCCCCCGCCCCCCCCACCACACACACCTGCAGGAGAGGCTGCGGCTGCCCGCTGGCCAGCTTCGGGCCCTCAAAGCGCGCGATGAGAGCGGCGCCCCCTGTCGGCAGGGCCCGGAATTGCAACCTGCACGTTCAGGTGCTCCTGCCGGCCTGGACCCTGACTCCTCCTCGCCCTTGTCTCCGCGACCTGGACAGCTCTCATCCCTCTCGGCCTCCTGGGCCGTTTTGATTAAAAAAAAGAGTACGTGATCCTGCAGGGGTGGTGAGGACGCCTCGAGACGGGGCCCTCGGAGCCTGGGTCTCCTCTGAGAGGCCACGGGCGAGGCCCTGACACCCAGAGGGCTGAGAGCGTGGCTGGCCCAGCCCGGCAGGTACCGGGGCTCGTCCTGTTGCTGTCCTGTTGCTGCCGTCACCCCGGAATATCGCGCTCGGAGCCCGTGCTCCCTACTCCAGCCCGACGGGGCTGCTCGCTCCCCTCTGCGGACCAGAGCACCCCAGTGCCTGGGGAAGATGCAATGAATAGAGAGAGCCAGGAGAGGGAGGGCGAGGAAGCAGGGGGCCCCTGGGAGGGGGAGGAGCAGGCCCTCTGGGGAGCACTGCACAGGGAGCTCTCACACAGGCTCACAGATCACGTCCTGACAGCGTCTCCTGCGAGTGGAGACGCCTGGGGGTGAAGGGTCTGGATCCCTTTCTCTCGGGGACTTGACAGGAGCTGGTGTGGAAGGAGGGACCCGGGAGAAAGCCTCACCTGCGGGGAGAGCACTGTCGCTTCTGCTCTGAGCAGCAGCAGCGGGGACGGGGAGCCGCCAGGTTCTCGCCCAGACCGGGGAGTCCACCGGGGCCTGGAGGGGGCTCAGGCGTGAGAATTGGGTCCCTCTGGGCAGAGGGGGTCGTACAATGGACACAGCACGTGCCTGGCTCACAGCCAACGCGGACTCAGTCCCTGGCCCCTCATAGGTCCTCAGAGAAAGGACCACCGGGAGTGGACCCTGAGCTCTTTGCTTCTTGGGTCATACCCAGCGATGCTCAGGGGTTACTCCTGGCTCTGCTCTCAGGAATTACCCCTGGCGGTGCTTGGGGGACCATAGGGGATGCCGGGGATTGAACCTGGGTTGGCTTCATGCAGGGCAAACGCCCTCCCCGCTGTACTATTACTCCAAACTGAAATATTTTTGGGGGGGTCAGTCACACCCAGTGATGCTCAGGGGTTACTCCTGGTTCTGCACTCAAGAATTACTCCTGGAGGTGCTTGGGGGACCATATGGGATGCCGGGGATTGAACCCAGATCTGCCGTGTGCAAGGCAAACATTCTACCCGCTGTGCTATCGCTCCGGCCCCCTGAACCCTGAGCTTTGCTGAGTCTGCTCCCTTGGAACAGAAAAAAAAACCAAAACATACATACAAGTGAGAGATTTCAGCTTTCTCAGGCACTTAAACACAGTCTGTCCAGAAGTTCACAGAATAAACAGGGAGCAACGTCCCAAAATATCCATTTGATTTGACTCCATTTGGGAAAAAGCATGATTGCTAAACACCTAACTTAGAGTTAAGTTAGTTCTGTCGAGACGCGCTCCCGAGTTGTAGGGAGAAGCAGGAAGAGTGGAGGATCCCGCAGTTTCGGAGCCCAGATCTCAGGAGCCGTATTTATTCCCTTCTGGTGTCAGAGTGGCGACTGGGAGGGGGAGGAGAGCCCGGAGAGTCTCTTTGGAGCGTTTTCTCTGTTGCTAAATATTGTGGTTAAAGTCTGTCTTGGATCTATAAATACCACTCTGCACCAGAACGCGCGCGGCTTAGAAGGGCCTACTATTCGGCATTAATGGGAGGGAGACTTAATTTGGTCACAGAGCTTAAGTGTTATTTTTTGCTGTTGTAGCTGGGAGGTAGAAGCTGTTCCGAGGAAAGCTGTCCAAACAGTACGTCCCTTCACGAGAGCGAAACCTCATGAATAAAAGCCACAGCAACATCTATTAAAGGGTCCGGAGAAATAGTATAGTATAGTATAGCGGGGGGGTGCTTGCCTGGCAGACAGCTGGCCCGGATCTGATCTCCGGCACCCCATAAGGTTCCCTGAGCCCCACCTGGGGTGATCCCTGAGAGCAGAGCCAGGACTAAGCCCTGAGCACCACTGGGCCTGGTCTGAACTAAATGATAGACCTTTGGGGCTGGAGTGATAGCACAGCAGGGAGAGCGTTTGCCTTGCACGCGGCCGACAGGGGTTCAAATCCCAACATCCCCTATGGTCCCCTGGGCGCCGCCAGGAGTAATTCCTGAGTGCTTGAGCCAGAAAAAAACCCTGTGCATCACGTGGTGTGACCCAAAAACCAAAAACCAAAAATGATATACCTTTGATTAGGAGAATAAGAGAGTGGGGTCGGAGTGTCCGTGCCCCGTGCTGTTCGTTATAGTTAAGCAGAAGCTAGAAAAGCCTCATAAGTCTTGGGCTTGACCTGGAGAGGTTGGATGAGAGGAAAGAAATCTGCAAAACCACAGAAATTGTCACCTGAGCTCAGGACTGGTGGTGCATGCGTGGGCCCAGACAATGGGGGCCAAAGGCCATTGAGGAAAAAGACGCTGGTTGCTGGAACGACAGGCCGGTGTCCTGAGATTCTGACTCGAACCCGCCTCCAGTCCCTTTGGGACACACTCATGATCCCATGATCCGCTCAGGGTCTGACCTTACCCCTTGGCCCTCTCCCCCGTCAGGGGAAAACCAGCCCCCGGAGGCCTGAGGCGAGACAGGAGGCCTGCTGGTTCCGCAGACCCCTGGGAAAGGTGGACGGAAGAGAGGCACTTCCCACCGGTGTCTTGTCTTTGGGGGGCTGGGCCCCACACAGGGGTGCTCAGGGCCCATCTTCAGTACACCCCAAGCTTTGGTGCCCCCCAGGGACCACGTACGCTAGCGGGGACTGGACAGGGGTGGGCCAGTCTCCGTGCAAGGCAAGTCCCTGACCCCATTCTGTCTTCCCGGACCCCCGGGTCCCTCTCCGTGGAGAGAAGACGCGTCTCTTTCTTCACATTCTCAGTTTGGGTTTGGGGGCCACAGCCGGCAGTGCTCAGGGCTTACTCCTGGCTCTGTGCTCAGGGATCACTCTTGATGGGCCTGGGGGGTGCATCTAGGGTGCTGGGGATCGAACCCAGGTTGACTGTTTGCAAGGCAGGAGACGCCCCCCTCCCCCGGCACTAACTCTCAAACCTTCACATTTCTCAAGTGAGAGAGGGTCTGATTCACTCTTGTTTCCAGGAAACGGGAAGGAACGCTGTGCCGGGAGGAGGGGAGGGGAGGGGAGGGGAGGGGAGGGGAGGGGAGGGGAGAGGAAACCGGCCGCTTGGGGAGATAAAGAAACCGCTTCGGACTTAAACCGCGTCAAGGTGTTAGCTGGAGCAAGGAGAGAGGAACTGTTGGAGCATCATCCCCGGCAGGCTCCGCCTGCTGGACCTGGATCTCGCTCCTTGGCGGGGATGCCCCGTTGCCATGGCAGCCAGGCACAGGTGGCTGAGGCTGGGCCGGCTCCCGGCCAGCCAGCGGGTCCTTAGATCCTGGAGGGACGGGCCGTGAGGGGGCGCCGGTGGGAGGAACCGAGGGAGGAGAAAGAGATGCCGGCCCTCACACCCGCCTGGGCCGCCTTCGGCAGAGAGCCTGCAGGGAGAAGCCGTGGGCCGGGAGAGGGGACGGCGCGGGGGCGAGGGCGGGAAGGAGAGGCACACGCCCCCCACCATGGCTCCACAAAGAACTTGCTCTGTGTCCCGTCAGCCATGGTCGGGGCTCCTTGGCAACAGGCCGGGGTTGCTAGGCGTGGGGCAGGGGCGCCTGGGCCTCGGGGAATAAAGAGGCACCTGGGCCCGGCTGGAGGTGGGAAGTGAGGGGTCCCAGCGCCGTCTCCCCACGCCGGGCCCTGGCCTCTCTCGGGCGCCCTCTGCGGCCCCTCACCCAGGCAAAGGCCCGCCCGCCGGGAGCTCGGGCCCTTTCGCTCCCTGGGTGCCCCTCTCAGTGCCTCGAACCCCAGCTCCTGAGTAAGGGCAGGGGCCCCGCCAGGTCCTCTGTTCCTTCCAAACGTCCCCAAGGTGGGGGGCCGGAGCGATGGCACAGCGGGGAGGGCGTTTGCCTTGTATGCAGCAGACCCGGGTTCGATCCCCAGCATCCCATAGGGTCCCCAAGCACCGCCAGGGGTGATTCCTGAGTGCAGAGCCAGGGGGAACCCCTGAGCATCGCCGGGTGTGACCCAAAAGGCAAACGTCCCCATGGGACCAGAGAGGGCTGCAGCCCAGTGGGGTGTGACAAAACCCCACGGGGCGGGGTGGGGCCGGGGTCTCTCTCTGCACTGGGAGGAGAGCCTGCACGAGGCCACGGGGGGGGGCAAGGACACCCCAGTCTGTCCACTTGGGGCCTCTGTGGTAGGATCCCGCGGGCAGACCCTAACTCGAGTCCCCCCGGAGGACAGGCCCGGACGTGGCATGGGGGGCGGGGCTCTCGGGAGATGGGGCGGCCGAGCTGAGAGGAGGCGGTGCGGGGTGGACACTCTGAGGGGGGGGAGGGAGCCCCTCCGCTCAGCTGTCCGAGGCACTGGACACGCCCTGTGCCCGTCGGACGCGGCTGGGGGTGTCCTGGTGAGGAAGGAGGAAGGCGGCTGGCCACGGCCCCGGCATTGGCCTGCGTCGGGTTTTTGCCCCCGGAACCATGAGACTAAGAGTGCGCCCTCAGGCCCCCCAGCCGTGGGGTTCAGGTCCGACGCCCCGTGGAACCAGGCAGCGAGTTCTCCTTCTGTCTGATCCCGGCTCATTCCCGGCAGTGCTCGTACAGCTCTCAGCTCTGGGCTGCGGGAAGCAGCCCTTGGCGTGGGGGGCGGGGCTGGAACCCGGGGGTCCCGCCTGTGCTCAGCCCCCTGCCTGGGGGGATTAGGAGGTGCTGCCCCAGCCTGGGTCTCAGGGACACCAGACCACAATGTGGGGTCCCGGGCCCTCCCACCGCGGGGACCCTCTGCGGTGCTGGGACCCAGTGGGCTTGGTCGGTGCGAGGCGGACGCCGCCTCCCGCCCGGCCTGTCTCTGCAGCCTCTGGGCTTGCCCGGGTGGACACACCGCGGAATTGCTCCTCAGGGCGGGCTCAGACCTCCGGCTCCTGCCTCCGGAAAGCGACAGGAGAAGGTCTCCCTCCTGGGCTCGCCTGGCCAGTGCTCACTGCTGGCGCCTGCCCACCAGGGGGATCGATTCCTCTTCTGGGAGAAAATGCTGAACCTTCACTGAGAGGCCAGATGGCCCTGGTCAGGGCAGGAGCAGAGCCCTGAGGCGCCGGGAGCTGTTGGTGGGGGCCAACCCCAGCAGTGCTCAGGGCTGACTCCCGGCTCTGTGCTCAGGGGTGATTCACGGCTCTGTGCTCAGGGGTGACTCCAGGCTCTGTGCTCAGGGCTGACTCCAGGCTCTGTGCTCAGGGCTGACTCCTGGCTCTGTGCTCAGGGGTGATTCACGGCTCTGTGCTCAGGGGTGACTCCAGGCTCTGTGCTCAGGGGTGACTCCAGGCTCTGTGCTCAGGGGTGACTCCAGGCTCTGTGCTCAGGGCTCACTCCTAGTGGGGCTCTAACCTCCTGGGGATCTAACCGCTGTTTGATGACCCCTATTCCTTACCTGAAGTGATTTCTTAGAATTTGGTGAAAGCACTAACGTTGCTCAGGAAACACACACACACACACACACACACACACACTCACACTCACACACAGACACACACGCACTCACGCATGCACACTCACACACATACACTCACACACACAGACACAGACACACACACACACACACACACACACACACACACATGAACGGGGTCTTCAGGGAATTTCCAAATAAGGCACGATTTGCTCTAAACGTTTGAGCTAATGCATGGTTGCAGCTCGCCGTTGTCCTACCAGCCCGCTGAGAGGACATTGCCTGGTGTCCAGCAGCCCGACCAGGGCCTCTGCCCCGGGGGACCCAGCGACACGCCCGGATGGAGCTCGCATCCGCCCCTCTTCCGCCCTCTCCCCTGAGCACAAAGGGGAGGAGTCCAGCGCCGACGCGGGCCGCTCACTTGCTGACTTAAACCTTTGGAGCCAGCGAGACCTTCCCGGAAGTGCTCTGCCGGCCGTGGGAAAGCAGCGGGTGTGTGTGGGAAACTCCCGAGCGCCTGGCCCCTGGCCAGCTCCCCGCGTCCGGCGCAGCTCGGCCTTCTGGAAGGGGCCGGGCGCAGATGGAGAGACGGAGGCACAGGGCGGAGCTCCAGACGCAGAGGAAGCAGAGGAGGAAACGGCCCTCGGGAAGCACGTGAGGTCTTCACCGGACTCCCTTGTGTGAGGGGTTTCGGGCACGTCAGGGGCCGACCGAGGAAGCCCAGAGGAAGGAGATGCAGGCAGCGCCCCGGCCTGGAACCCTGGGCCGGGAGCAGCTCAGCGAGGACGCACAGCCCGGAACTCACCACGGACTGCACCACTGCATTCAACTTTCTTTTGATAAATCTTGCTTGCTCTTCTTGTTTGTTTTAAAACCCAGCAGTGCTCAGGGCTGACTCCTGACTGTGTGCTCAGGGATCGCTCCTAGGGGGGCTCTGAGGACCAGATGTTAGGGATCAAGTCTGGCTTGCTGTGCTCAAACTGAGTGAGTGCCCTAACCACTGGGCTATCTTTCTGGCCCGCGGCCCGAACATTGCCAAACCAAGGTTCCATGGCAAACCGGGGAAGAAGTGCACTGTTGACATGAGGAGATTTGGAAGTGCTTGAAGAACACCAGGAGTTGCGAGGGCCTGCCTGGGATTTCCACTGACTTGAGATGCTGTCCGGAGAGAAACAGCAGTGAGAGAGAGGCCTAGCGGGGTTCCCTCCCAACGCCTCAGTTAGACTCGTTTCAAACGTGCCTCTTCCTGCTCCCGCTTCACCGGCCAGCAGGCCTGGCCCTGCTCTGGCTCAGGACCTCCCCAGGCCGCTGTCTGGTCAGCGTGTCTTGGGAGAAGGCGCCCCCATCTGAGAGCATCACCGCAAGGGGCTGTTGGGGCTGTTCCCTCGCAGACACGCCCGGGTGCTTTCCTTGGCATTGCCGCAGTGTTTTGCCCACGTGGATCTTCAGTCTATAGTCTCAGAGTTGGCATCTCCTGCGGGGAATTCTCCACGCACATCTCACACCAACCGTGAGGCTGATGCCGGGGAGGGCGCGTCTCCACCTCGTCTGTTTCCACTTACTGGCGCTCCTGTTTCCTGCTCGGGGTAAATGTTTGCTTCCTGCCGAGGGGCTCCTAGATCCTGGCCAGGCGCACACTTGGGGGAAGGAGGGAGGAGACGCAGGCGCCCAGGAAGAAGATGAAGAAACCCAGGAAGGAGGCGCGGGGATCCAGAGAGGAGGCCCAGAGGCCCAGGGAGGACACGGGGGCGCCCAGGAAGGAGGTACAGATGCCCAGGGAGGAGGCAGAGGAGCCCAGGGAGGAGGCAAAGGAGCCCAGGGAGGAGGAAGAGGAGGAGCCCAGGGAGGAGGAAGAGGAGGAGCCCAGGGAGGAGGCGGAGGAGCCCAGGTAGGAGGCAGAGGCGTCAAGGGAGGTGGCAGAGGCACTCAAGGAGAGGGTGGAGGCGCCAAGGGAGGAGGCGGGGGCGCCAAGGGAGGAGGCACGGGCACCCAGAACGGAGGCGGAAGAGCCCAGAAAGGAGGCGCGGGTGCCCAGAGGGTAGAGGCAGTCGCAGAGGGAGGAGGCACAGAGGCCTGGGGAGGAGGCGCAGGAGCCCAGGGAGGAGGCACAAACACCCAGAGAAGAGGCGGAGGAGCCCAGGGAGGAGGTGGTGGAGCCCAGGGAGGAGGCACAAACGCCCAGGGAGAAGGCGGAGGAGCCCAGGGAGGAGGTGGAGGAGCCCAGGGAGGAGGTGGAGGAGCCCAGGGAGGAGGCACAAACGCCCAGGGAGAAGGCGGAGGAGCCCAGGGAGGAGGTGGAGGAGCCCAGGGAGGAGGTGGAGGAGCCCAGGGAGGAGGTGGAGGAGCCCAGGGAAGCGGCGGAGGAGCACAGGGAGGAGGCACAAACGCCCAGGGAGAAGGCGGAGGAGCCCAGGGAGGAGGTGGAGGAGCCCAGGGAGGAGGCACAAACGCCCAGGGAGAAGGCGGAGGAGCCCAGGGAGGAGGTGGAGGAGCCCAGGGAGGAGGTGGAGGAGCCCAGGGAGGAGGTGGAGGAGCCCAGGGAAGCGGCGGAGGAGCACAGGGAGGAGGCACAAACGCCCAGGGAGAAGGCGGAGGAGCCCAGGGAGGAGGTGGAGGAGCCCAGGGAGGAGGTGGAGGAGCCCAGGGAGGAGGTGGAGGAGCCCAGGGAGGAGGCACAAACGCCCAGGGAGAAGGCGGAGGAGCCCAGGGAGGAGGTGGAGGAGCCCAGGGAGGAGGTGGAGGAGCCCAGGGAGGAGGCACAAACGCCCAGGGAGAAGGCGGAGGAGCCCAGGGAGGAGGTGGAGGAGCCCAGGGAAGCGGCGGAGGAACACAGGGAGGAGGCGGAGGAGGCCAGGGAGCAAGTGGAGGAGCCCAGGGAGGAAGTGGAGGAGCCCAGGGAGGAGGGGGAGGAGCCCAGGGAAGAGATGGAGGAGCCCAGGGAGGAGGAGGAGGAGCCCAGGGAGGAGGCAGAGGAGCCCAGGGAGGAGGCACAAACGCCCAGGGAGGAGGAGGAGGAGCCCAAGGAGGAGGCGGAGCAGCCCAGGGAGGAGTCGGAGGAGCTCAGGGAGGAGGTGGAGGTGCCAAGGGAGGAGGTGGAGGAGCCCACGGAGGAGGTGGAGGAGCCCACGGAGGCCGAGGAGGAGCCCAGGGAGGAGGCGGAGGCGCCCAGGGAGGAGGCACAAACGCCCAGGGAGGAGGCGGGGGAGGCCAGGGAGGAGGCACAAACGCTCAGGGAGGAGGCGGAGGAGCCCAGGGAGGAGGCACAAATGCCCAGAGAGGAGGCGGAGGAGCACAGGGAGGAGGTGGAGGAGCCCAGGGAGGAAGCAGAGGAGCCCAAGGAGGAGGCACAAACGCCCAGGGAGAAGGAGGAGCCCAGAGAGGAGGCGGAGGAGCCCAGGGAGGAGGCGGAGCAGCCCAGGGAGGAGGAACAAACGCACAGGGAGGAGGCGGAGTAACCCACGGAGGAGGCGGAGGAGCCCAGGGAGGAGGCGGAGGAGCCATGGGAGGAGGCACAAACGCCCAGGGAGGAGGCGGGGGAGGCCAGGGAGGAGGCACAAACGCTCAGGGAGGAGGCGGAGGAGCCCAGGGAGGAGGCACAAACGCCCAGAGAGGAGGCGGAGGAGCACAGGGAGGAGGTGGAGGAGCCCAGGGAGGAAGCGGAGGAGCCCAAGGAGGAGGCACAAACGCCCAGGGAGGAGAAGGAGGAGCCCAGAGAGGAGGCGGAGGCGCCCAGGGAGGTGGCGGAGCAGCCCAGGGAGGAGGAACAAACGCACAGGGAGGAGGCGGAGTAGCCCACGGAGGAGGCGGAGGAGCCCAGGGAGGAGGCGGAGGAGCCATGGGAGGAGGCATAAACGCCGAGGGAGGAGGCGGGGGAGCCCAGGGAGGAGGCACAAACGGTCAGGGAGGAGGCGGAGGAGCCCAGGGAGGAGGGGGAGGAGCCCAGGTAGGAAGCGGAGGAGCCCAAGGAGGAGGCACAAACGCCCAGGGAGGAGGAGGAGGAGACCAGGGAGGAGGCAGAGGCGCCCTGGGAGGAGGCGGAGCATCCCAGGGAGGAGAGGGAGGAGACCAGGGAGGAGGGGGAGGAAACCAGGGAGGAGGCGGAGGAGCCCTGGGAGGAGGCAGAAACGCGCAGGGAGGAGGCGGAGGAGCCCAGGGAGGAGTCGGAGGAGCCCAGGGAGGAGGTGGAGGAGCCCAGGGAGGAGAGGGAGGAGCCCAGGGAGGAGAGGGAGGAGCCAAGGGAGGAGGCACAAACGCCCAGGGAGGAGGCGGAGGAGCCCTGGGAGGAGGCAGAAACGCGCAGGGAGGAGGCGGAGGAGCCCAGGGAGGAGTCGGAGGAGCCCAGGGAGGAGGTGGAGGAGCCCAGGGAGGAGAGGGAGGAGCCCAGGGAGGAGAGGGAGGAGCCCAGGGAGGAGGCACAAACGCCCAGGGAGGAGGCGGAGGAGCCATGGGAGGAAGCACAAACGCTCAGGGAGGAGGCGGAGGCGCCCAGGGAGGAGGCGGAGGAGACCAGGGAGGAGGGGGAGGAAACCAGGGAGGAGGCGGAGGAGCCCATGGAGGAGGCGGAGGAGCCCAGGGAGGAGAGGGAGGAGACCAGAGACGAGGGGGAGGAGCCCAGGGAGAAGGTGGAGGAGCCCAGGGAGGAGGTGGAGGAGCCCAGGGAGGAGGGAGAGGAGCCCAGGGAGGAAGCGGAGGAGCCCAAGGAGGAGGCACAGACGCCCAGGGAGGAGGAGAAGGAGCCCAGGGAAGAGGTGGAGGAGCCCAGGGTGGAGGCACAAACGCCCAGGGAGGAGGCGGAGGAACCCAGGGAGGAGGCACAAATGCCCAGGGAGGAGGAGGAGGAGCACAGGGAGGAGGCGGAGGAGGCCAGGGAGGAGGCGAAGGAGACCAGGGAGGAGGTGTAGGAGCCCAGGGAGGAGGGGGAGGAGCCCAGGGAGGAAGCGGAGGAGCCCAAGGAGGAGGCACAAACGCCCAGGGAGGAGGAGGAGGAGCCCAGGGAAGAGGTGGAGGAGCCCAGGGTGGAGGCACAAACGCCCAGGGAGGAGGCGGAGGAACCCAGGGAGGAGGCACAAATGCCCAGGGAGGAGGAGGAGGAGCACAGGGAGGAGGCGGAGGAGGCCAGGGAGGAGGCGGAGACCAGGGAGGAGGTGTAGGAGCCCAGGGAGGAGGGGGAGGAGCCCAGGGAGGAGGCAGAGGCGCCCAGGGTGGAGGCGGAGCATGCCAGGGAGGAGGCACAAACGCCCAGGGAGGAGTTGGAGGAGCCCAGGGTGGAGGCGGAGGAGCCCAGGGAGGAGGCACAAACGCCCAGGGAGGAGGCGGAGGCGCCCAGGGAGGAGAGGGAGGAGACCAGGGAGGAGTGGGAGGAAACCAGGGAGGAGGCGGAGGATCCCTGGGAGGAGGTACAAACGCGCAGGGAGGAGGCGGAGGCGCCCAGGGAGGAGGCGGAGGAGGCCAGGTAGGAGGCGGAGGAGGCCAGGGAGGAGGCGAAGACCAGGGAGGAGTCGGAGGAGCCAAGGGAGGAGGTGGAGGAGCCCAGGGAGGAGGCGGAGGAGGCCAGGGAGGAGGCGAAGGAGACCAGGGAAGAGGTGGAGGAACGCAGGAAGGAGGCGGAGGAGCCCAGGGAGGAGAGGGAGGAGCCCAGGGAGGAGGCACAAACGCCCAGGGAGGAGGCAGAGGAGACCAGGGAGGAGGGGGAGGAAACCAGGGAGGAGGCGGAGGAGCCCATGGAGGAGGCAGAGGAGACCAAGGAGGAGGGGGAGGAGCCCAGGGAGAAGGTGGAGGAGCCATGGGAGGAGGCACAAACGCCCAGGGAGGAGGCGGGGGAGGCCAGGGAGGAGGCACAAACGCTCAGGGAGGAGGCGGAGGAGCCAAGGGAGGAGGTGGAGGGTCCCAGGGAGGAGGAGGAGGAGCCCTGGGAGGAGGCAGAAGCGCCCTGGGAGGAGGCGGAGCATCCCAGGGAGGAGGCACAAACGCCCAGGGAGGAGGAGGAGGAGCCCAGGGAGGAGGCGGAGGAGCCCAGAGAGGAGGCACAAACGCCCAGGGAGGAGGCGGAGGCGCCCAGGGAGGAGAGGGAGGAGACCAGGGAGGAGGGGGAGGAAACCAGGGAGGAGGCGGAGGAGCCCTGGGAGGAGGCACAAACGCGCAGGGAGGAGGCGGAGGAGCCCAGGGAGGAGTCGGAGGAGCCCAGGGAAGAGGTGAAGGAGACCAGGGAGGAGGCGGAGGAACCCAGGAAGGAGGCGGAGGAGCCCAGGGAGGAGAGGGAGGAGCTCAGGGAGGACAGGGAGGAGCCCAGGGAAGAGGCATAAACGCCCAGGGAGGAGGCGGAGGAGCCATGGGAGGAAGCACAAACGCTCAGGGAGGAGGCGGAGGCGCCCAGGGAGGAGGGGGAGGAGACCAGGGAGGAGGGGGAGGAAACCAGGGAGGAGGCGGAGGAGCCCATGGAGGAGGCGGAGGAGCCCAGGGAGGAGAGGGAGGAGAACAGGGACGAGGGGGAGGAGCCCAGGGAGAAGGTGGAGGAGCCCAGGGAGGAGGTGGAGGAGCCCAGGGAGGAGGGAGAGGAGCCCAGGGAGGATGCGGAGGAGCCCAAGGAGGAGGCACAGACGCCCAGGGAGGAGGAGAAGGAGCCCAGGGAAGAGGTGGAGGAGCCCAGGGTGGAGGCACAAACGCCCAGGGAGGAGGCGGAGGAACCCAGGGAGGAGGCACAAATGCCCTGGGAGGAGGAGGAGGAGCACTGGGAGGAGGCGGAGGAGGCCAGGGAGGAGGCGAAGGAGCCCAGGGAGGAGGTGTAGGAGCCCAGGGAGGAGGGGGAGGAGCCCAGGGAGGAAGCGGAGGAGCCCAAGGAGGAGGCACAAATGCCCAGGGAGGAGGAGGAGGAGCCCAGGGAGGAGGCAGAGGCGCCCAGGGAGGAGGCGGAGCATGCCAGGGAGGAGGCACAAACGCCCAGGGAGGAGTTGGAGGAGCCCAGGGTGGAGGCGGAGGAGCCCAGGGAGGAGGCACAAACCCCCAGGGAGGAGGCGGAGGCGCCCAGGGAGGAGAGGGAGGAGACCAGGGAGGAGGGGGAGGAAACCAGGGAGGAGGCGGAGGATCCCTGGGAGGAGGCACAAACGCGCAGGGAGGAGGCGGAGGCGCCCAGGGAGGAGAGGGAGGAGCCCAAGGAGGAGGTGGAGGAGCCCAGGGAGGAGGCGGAGGAGGCCAGGTAGGAGGCGGAGGAGGCCAGGGAGGAGGCGAAGACCAGGGAGGAGTCGGAGGAGCCAAGGGAGGAGGTGGAGGAGCCCAGGGAGGAGGCGGAGGAGGCCAGGGAGGAGGCGAAGGAGACCAGGGAAGAGGTGGAGGAACGCAGGAAGGAGGCGGAGGAGCCCAGGGAGGAGAGGGAGGAGCCCAGGGAGGAGGCACAAACGCCCAGGGAGGAGGGGGAGGAGCCATGGGAGGAAGCACAAACGCCCAGGGAGGAGGCAGAGGAGACCAGGGAGGAGGGGGAGGAAACCAGGGAGGAGGCGGAGGAGCCCATGGAGGAGGCGGAGGAGCCCAGGGAGGAGGCAGAGGAGACCAAGGAGGAGGGGGAGGAGCCCAGGGAGAAGGTGGAGGAGCCATGGGAGGAGGCACAAACGCTCAGGGAGGAGGCGGAGGAGCCAAGGGAGGAGGCGGAGGATCCCAGGGAGGAGGCACAAACGCCCAGAGAGGAGGCAGAGGAGCCCAGGGAAGAGGTGGAGGAGCCCAGGGAGTAGGCGGAGGAGCCCAGGGAGGAGGCGGAGGAGCCCAGGGAGGAGGCACAAACGCCCAGGGAGGAGGAGGAGGAGCCCAAGGAGGAGGCGGAGCAGCCCTGGGAGGAGGCACAAACGCGCAGGTAGGAGTCAGAGGAGCCCAGGGAGGAGTCGGAGGAGCTCAGGGAGGAGGTGGAGGTGCCAAGGGAGGAGGAGGAGGAGCCCACGGAGGAGGAGGAGGAGCCCAGGGAGGAGGCGGAGGCGCCCAGGGAGGAGGCACAAACGCCCAGGGAGGAGGCGGAGGAGCCATGGGAGGAGGCACAAACGCCCAGGGAGGAGGCGGGGGAGGCCAGGGAGGAGGCACAAACGCTCAGGGAGGAGGCGGAGGAGCCCAGGGAGGAGGCACAAACGCCCAGAGAGGAGGCGGAGGAGCACAGGGAGGAGGTGGAGGA
Source organism: Sorex araneus (assembly GCF_027595985.1). Classification (NCBI taxonomy): domain Eukaryota; kingdom Metazoa; phylum Chordata; class Mammalia; order Eulipotyphla; family Soricidae; genus Sorex; species Sorex araneus. The sequence goes on from NC_073313.1 coordinate 266,428,489, forward strand.
GCCCAGGGAGGAAGTGGAGGAGCCCAAGGAGGAGGCACAAACGCCCAGGGAGGAGAAGGAGGAGCCCAGAGAGGAGGCGGAGGCGCCCAGGGAGGAGGCGGAGCAGCCCAGGGAGGAGGTGGAGGAGCCCAGGGAGGAGGTGTAGGAGCCCAGGGAGGAGGGGGAGGAGCCCAGGTAGGAAGCGGAGGAGCCCCAGGAGGAGGCGGAGCATCCCAGGGAGGAGGCACAAACGCCCAGAGAGGAGGCGGAGGAGCACAGGGAGGAGGTGGAGGGTCCCAGGGAGGAGGAGGAGGAGCCCAGGGAGGAGGCAGAAGCGCCCTGGGAGGAGGCGGAGCATCCCAGGGAGGAGGCACAAACGCCCAGGGAGGAGGAGGAGGAGCCCACGGAGGAGGCGGAGGCGCCCAGGGAGGAGAGGGAGGAGACCAGGGAGGAGAGGGAGGAGACCAGGGAGGAGAGGGAGGAAACCAGGGAGGAGGCGGAGGAGCCCTGGGAGGAGGCACAAACGCGCAGGGAGGAGGAGGAGGAGCCCAGGGAGGAGTCGGAGGAGCCCAGGGAGGAGGTGGAGGAGCCCAGGGAGGAGGCGGAGGAGGCCAGGGAGGAGGGGGAGGAAACCAGGGAGGAGGCGGAGGAGCCCTGGGAGGAGGCACAAACGCGCAGGGAGGAGGCGGAGGAGCCCAGGGAGGAGTCGGAGGAGCCCAGGGAGGAGGTGGAGGAGCCCAGGGAGGAGGCGGAGGAGGCCAGGGAGGAGGTGAAGGAGACCAGGGAGGAGGCGGAGGAACCCAGGAAGGAGGCGGAGGAGCCCAGGGAGGAGAGGGAGGAGCTCAGGGAGGAGAGGGAGGAGCCCAGGGAAGAGGCTCAAACGCTCAGGGAGGAGGCGGAGGCGCCCAGGGAGAAGGTGGAGAAGCCCAGGGAGGAGGTGGAGGAGCCCAGGGAGGAGGGAGAGGAGCCCAGGGAGGAAGCGGAGGAGCCCAAGGAGAAGGCACAGACGCCCAGGGAGGAGGAGAAGGAGCCCAGGGAAGAGGTGGAGGAGCCCAGGGTGGAGGCACAAACGCCCAGGGAGGAGGCGGAGGAACCCAGGGAGGAGGCACAAATGCCCAGGGAGGAGGAGGAGGAGCACAGGGAGGAGGCGGAGGAGGCCAGGGAGGAGGCGAAGGAGACCAGGGAGGAGGTGTAGGAGCCCAGGGAGGAGGAGGAGGAGCCCAGGGAGGAGGCGGAGCATGCCAGGGAGGAGGCACAAACGCCCAGGGAGGAGTTGGAGGAGCCCAGGGTGGAGGCGGAGGAGCCCAGGGAGGAGGCACAAACGCCCAGGGAGGAGGCGGAGGCGCCCAGGGAGGAGAGGGAGGAGACCAGGGAGGAAGGGGAGGAAACCAGGGAGGAGGCGGAGGATCCCTGGGAGGAGGCACAAACGCGCAGGGAGGAGGCGGAGGCGCCCAGGGAGGAGAGGGAGGAGCCCAGGGAGGAGGTGGAGGAGCCCAGGGAGGAGGCGGAGGAGGCCAGGTAGGAGGCGGAGGAGGCCAGGGAGGAGGCGAAGACCAGGGAGGAGGCGGAGGAGGCCAGGGAGGAGGCGAAGGAGACCAGGGAAGAGGTGGAGGAATGCAGGAAGGAGGCGGAGGAGCCCAGGGAGGAGAGGGAGGAGCCCAGGGAGGAGGCGGAGGAGCCATGGAAGGAAGCACAAACGCCCAGGGAGGAGGCGGAGGAGACCAGGGAGGAGGGGGAGGAAACCAGGGAGGAGGCGGAGGAGCCCATGGAGGAGGCGGAGGAGCCCAGGGAGGAGGCAGAGGAGACCAAGGAGGAGGGGAGGAGCCCACGGAGAAGGTGGAGGAGCCATGGGAGGAGGCACAAACGCCCAGGGAGGAGGCGGGGGAGGCCAGGGAGGAGGCACAAACGCTCAGGGAGGAGGCGGAGGAGCCAAGGGAGAAGGTGGAGGAGCCAAGAGAGGAGGGGGAAGAGCCCAGGGAGGAAGTGGAGGAGCCCAGGGAGGAGAAGGAGGAGCCCAGGGAGGAGGTGGAGGACCCCAGGGAGGAGGGGGAGGATCCCAGCGAGGAGGCACAAACGCCCAGGGAGGAGGAGGAGGAGCCCAGGGAGCAGCTGGAGGAGCCCAGGGAGGAGGCATAAATGCGCAGGGAGGAGGCGGAGAGCCCAGGGAGCAGCTGGAGGAGCCCAGGGAGGAGGCACAAATGCGCAGGGAGGAGGCGGAGGAGCCCAGGGAGGAGCTGGAGGAGCCCAGGGAGGAGGGGGAGGAGACCAGGGAGGAGGCACAAACGCCCAGGGTGGAGGCGGAGGCGCCCAGGGAGGAGGTGGAGGAGCCCAGGGAGGAGGTGGAGGAGCCCAGGGAGGAGGCACAAACGCCCAGAGAGGAGGCGGAGGAGCCCAGGGAGGAAGCGGAGGAGCCCAGGGAGGAGGCTCAAACGCCCAGGGTGGAGGCACAATCGCCCAGGGAGGAGGCGGAGGAGCCCATGGAGGAGGCACAAACGCCCAGGGAGGAGGCGGAGGAGCCCAGGGAGGAGGCGGAGGAGACCAGGGAGGAGGCTCAAACGCCCAGGGTGGAGGCGGAGGCACCCAGGGAGGAGGCGGAGGAGCCCAGGGAGGAGGTGGAGGAGCCAAGAGAGGAGGGGGAGGAGCCCAGGGAGGAAGTGGATGAGCCAAGAGAGGAGGGGGAGGAGCCCAGGGAGGAAGTGGAGGAGCCCATGGAGGAGAAGGAGGAGCCCAGGGAGGAGGTGGAGGAGCCCAGGGAGGAGGGGGAGGAGCCCAGCAAGGAGGCACAAATGCCCAGGGAGGAGGAGGAGGAGCCCACGGAGGAAGCGGAGGTGCCCAGGGAGGAGGCACAAACGCCCAGGGTGGAGGTGGAGGCGCCCAGTGAGGAGGTGGATGAGCCCAGGCAGGAGTGGGGGAGCCCAGGGAGGAGGGAGAGGAACCCAGGGAGGAGGCGGAGGAGCCCAGGGATCATTGGAGGAGCCCAGGGAGGAGGGAGAGGAGCCCAGGGAGGAGGTGGAGGAGCCCACGGAGGATGTGGAGGAGCCCAGGGAGGAGGCGGAGGAGCTCAGGGATGACGGGGTGGCGCCCAATGAGGTGATGGGGAATCCCAGGAAGCGCCTCGGACTAGCAGAGGGAGGTGAGATGGTTAGAGACCCATTTGGGTGTTTTTTCCCCTCCTGGCAGAAAACGCTTCGGGGCTCTGGAGACTTCTGACCCCAGGGCCCTGCTACAGGGACCCCCAGGGGCAAGTCACACACTGTCCTGCAGGGTCCTTTGCACCCAGGCCTTGCAGAGGGGGCCGGGCGGGCAGTGGCCTCCAGGGGCGGGCAGGGGCCGCTATTGCCAGGCTGGGAGGGTCTGATGCAGCCGGAGGGCCGGCCGGGCTGAGGGTCCCGTCCCAGCCACGAGCAGGCGGGGGCTGCCAGCCCTGGGCGGCACCCTGGACATTAGCGGAATGTCCTGCTGACCCTCCCCTCAGGCGGGAGTGTGGGCTGTGCTGGCGGGAGGGGCCTGGGGGACGTGAGGGGCAGCGGGGCAGAGGTGAGGGCTCGGCAGAGTGTGAGGAGTCGGGCACAGCGAGGCGGGCACAGAGACCAGCACGCCCTGCCTCCTGGTGCAGAGAGGCTCTGAAAGGGGGTCGGGGCTAGGCCAGATGGAAGGAAAATGGGAGAGAGGGAGAGGAGGGAAGGGGGGAAAGGAGGGAAGGGAAAAAGGAAGGAGGGAGGGAGCGAAGGAAGGAAGGAAGGAAGGAAGGAAGGAAGGAAGGAAGGAAGGAAGGAAGGAAGGGAGGGAGGGAGGGAGGGAGGGAGGGAGGGAGGGAGGGACGGAGGGAGGGAAGGGCGAAGGGAGGAAGGGAGGGAGGAAGGAAGGAAGGAAGGAAGGAAGGAAGGAAGGAAGGAAGGAAGGAAGGATGGAAGGGGAGGAAGGAAGGAAGGAAGGAAGGAAGGAAGATAGGAAGGAAGGGGAGGAAGGAAGTAAGGGGAGGAAGGGAGGGAGGGAGGGAGGAAGGGAGGGAGGGAGGGAGGAAGGAAGGGGAGGAAGGGAGGGAGGAAGGAAGGAGAGGAAGGAAGGAAGGAAGGAAGGAAGGAAGGAAGGAAGGAAGGAAGGAAGGAAGGAAGGAAGGAAGGAAGGAAGGAAGGAAGGAAGGAAGGGGAGGGAGGAAGGAAGGAAGGAACGAAGGAAGATAGGAAGGAAGGGGAGGGAGGAAGGAAGGAATGAACGAAGGAAGATAGGAAGGAAGGGGAGGGAGGAAGGAAGGAACGAATGAAGGAAGATAGGAAGGAAGGGGAGGAAGGAAGGAAGGAAGGGGAGGAAGGAAGGAAGAGGAGGGAGGAAGGGAGGGAGGGAGGGAGGAAGGGAGGGAGGGAGGGAGGGAGGGAAGGAGGAAGGAAGGAAGGGGAGGAAGGAAGGAAGGGGAGGAAGGAAGGAAGGGGAGGGAGGAAGGGAAGGTGGGAGGCAAGGAGGGAGGGATGGAGGAGGAAGGAGGGAGGAAGGAGGGAGGAGGGAAGGGAGTGTGCCAAGGAGAGGGGAGGGGAGGGCCGGCGGCGGGAGGGGAGGAGGAGCGGGCAGGGAGGGGGCAGCTGCAGGAGGGGCAGGAAGAGCCCATACAGGACCCGGGGCGGGGCGAGGCAGGGGCTGCCGGAGGTGCGGGAAGGAAAGGGGGTGTGAGCGGGGCTCCCGTGCCCATCCCCGCTGGCTCTGGCACCCGGGCGGTGGGGGAAGGTGGTCCCGGGGTGCCTGGAGTGGGCGGCACAGCCTGGCTCCCTGCAGGCCCACCGAGACCCCCTCCAAGGGAGGAAGCCCACCCTGAGAGCCCGTTCCTGCCTGATCCTGCGGGGCGGGGGGCTCGGGGGGCGCGGGCGCCCGGGAGGGACGCTGGGAACCGGGAGCGGGGTCCGCGCTGAGCTGCTGCCTCTGCTCTCGGGGCTCTCTGCCTCTCTCCCCCCCACGCCCCCCTGCGCTGCCCCCTCGGAGACCCCTCCGGCCCTCAGCCCCCCTGGCTCCTGGCCGGGGCTGCAGTCGCAGGGCGGAGACACACCTGGTGCCCGCGCATCTCAGGGGAGCACTTTCTGGAACTCTCCGTCTGACTCTCCCCGCCCTCTCGGTGCCCCTCGCCCCGCGTCAGCGTGTCAGGGCCCTGTGGCCGGCACCTGTCACGCCTTCCTCTGTCCGTCCCCCAGGGCAGCCTCTGCGATGCCGAGTCGGTCACGGCGGCCGTCCCACAGGCCGGGGGCAGGCGTCCGCTTCCGTCCACTCTGCCTTCCTCCAGTGGGAGGCTCGGGGGCACAGAGTCACACCCAGGGCCTGGGGGGACGGGGTCGGGGACGCGCCACTAGGCGAGTGACACTGAGGGTAGGCAGCCGCTCCGGGGCCGGAGCAGGGCCGGACTGTTAGGGCTCGGATCGAGATCTCCCTATAACGACAAAGAGACTCCAGAGACTGCAAACAGCAAGCAGGGTTTTTTGTAAGGCGGCTAGCCAGGGTCCAGCCGCCTACACGGACACGCAGGTCCAGCAGGTTGGGCAAAAGACCCCGAGCTTCTCCAAAGGAGATCTTATATAGGCCTTCCCCGGCCGTTACAGCAGAGCCCGCGCATTTCATAGCCAATAGATTTGTAATATTGCAAACTTTCTTAACCAATCCATTTAAAAGGACATCACTCCTTAGCCTATGGCTTTAGAGATCAGTATTTGCGCCAATATTCAGGAATGTCCCGGTTCTGGGTGCAGTCCTGGGTCTTGTGATACAGGTCATGTGATATGGGTCTGATTATCTGGTCTGACCACCACCGTTCTTGCGAACCGGGGTGCCTGTATCTGAATTCCTTGCTCAGGGGCAGAAAATCAAGTTATTCTAGAATGCGGGCTCCTGTAAAAAGAGTCTTAAGAAAGCTAAATAGATTCCTGTGGTCTGTCCTGGGCCCGATCCTCATACGGACAGACCCTCCCGGAAGGAGCACTGCCTCGGGAGCACTTCAGCTTCAGAGTTCTGGCTCCTGGGACTCGCAGAGACAAAACTTCCCGGCTCTAACGCTCTACCGAGTCCGGGGGATTTCTGAGGGTGACTCGGAGACTCTCACCCGGGCCCGCGGAGAAGCAGGTGCAGTGTCTGACAGGCAGTGATTCGGCCAACGTGACTCCGTGGTGCCCACCGGGAAGCTCGCGTGGCCTTGTCTACAGTGCTCTCACGGGCGGGGCCGCGTGGGGCCTCGGCTCTCTGTGGGGCATGGAAGGAACGACAGCCCCATCGGGGAGGCGGCTCCGACAGTGCTCCGACAGTGCTCCAGGGGTCAGGAGCCTCCAGACACTGGGGTGTCGTCACAGCCCCTCCTGCCTCAGCCCACCTGGCCCTGGTCGCCTGAGGCTGGGCCACTCGGGGGAGAGTCACGTCAGCTCCAGGATGACGGGGTTCGGGTGCCAGGGAGGAGACAGCCACAGCATAATGCGAGCCAAAAATCACTTTGTTTTTCTTTTGATGCTTTTTGGGTCACACCCGGCGATGCTCAGGGGTTACTCCTGGCTCTGCACTCAGGAATCACTCCTGGCGGTGCTCAGGGGACCCTATGGGATGCTGGGAATCGAACCCGGGTAAGCCGCGTGCAAGGCAAACGCCCTCCCCGCTGTGCTATCGCTCCAGCCCCTCACTTTGTTTTTCACCTGGTCCCTGAGCACTCAAGGGACTCGGGGAGAGAAGCTGCTTTGAAGTGGCAGGAAGACAGTTCCTGCCCCTGCGTGCAGAAAGCAGCGACACGCTCACAGTCACTCTCCCGCTGCCTCCTTACCCCTCTGGCCTCCTCCTCGGCCTCCTCCGGAGCGCGGCCGGCGAACGCTCTGCCTGCAGCTCGGGGGCTGCCTGGTCCTCCGGCCGGACGCCTCCCTCACGGGACCCTGGGATCCCCGAGCGCCTCATTCAGAAGGCGCCAGAGGCGACTGACTGTGCTGGAAGTGATTCAGGGAACTGCATTTGCTTCCGCGTCTGCTCCCTGCCCTGAGCCTCGACCCTTGCCTCGTTGACGCATGTGCTTGTGCCTCGATGCCTTGCCTAAGGCATTTGTCTGCCCGGCAGCCTGCCCGCCTCTCCCGGCCAGGCCAGCATCCAGCCCTCCGGGTCACCGTCACCCTGGCACCCCGGCTGCCGGGCCTGTCCCTGGCCATTTCCAGCCTGGAGTCCTGCATCGCCCTGGGCCCACACCCCCCGTCCCCAAACCTCACTTGCTCTGGGGTCAGCGCAGCCCCTTCCTGCCTGTTCTCCCGCCTCTTCGAGCCGGGACCCGTGACCCCCTTCCTGTTGCTGCCTTAGGATGCGGGTACGACAGCCCCAAGGACGGCACCCCCTCGAGAGGACAAGGGGCCTCCCTCCCCGCCTTCCCTGCCCAGGCACAGCCCTGCGCGCCCCCCTCACATAGGGGCTTGGTCTCTGGCTGCCGTCCCCCACCCCCACCCCGGGGACCCCCAGGCATGCTTCTTCCTCTCCGAAAGGAAGAGGTCCCAGCAGGCGAGCGCAGAGGGGCCACCAGGCCTGAAAGGCACCCCTCCCATCCCCCCTGGACGTCCTCCCGTGGGGCACACCCTTGGCTGTGCTCCCAGGGGATTCTCTCGTTTCCCTTGATCACTGCACCCAGGAAACCCCGTTTGCCTGACTTCACAGCACCGCGGGATGATGGGTCAATATCATCAGTCACTCCTGCCTGATGTGCTAACTGATTAATAACTTTATCTTTAGTGCAAAGTGACTTAAGATATATAAATCTATATTTATATAATTCACTTGTATCACTTGTATCACGTGTCTTCCCGTTGATCTTCAATTTGCCCCAGCGGGCGCCAGTAACATCTCCATTTGTCCCTGTCATGTGCTAGTGTAGCCCAGTGGTATCTGCTCGCTCCAGGAACAGGAAGAGCCTCTAACCGTTCATTCAGGGTTTTAACGAAGAAGTCTGTTTTTTTTTTTTTTTTTGCTTTTTTTTGGGTCACACCCAGCGATGCTCAGGGTTACTCCTGGCTTTGCACTCAGTAATTACTCCTGGCGGTGCTTGGGGGACCATATGGGATGCCAGGGATCGAACCCGGGTCGGCCGCGTGCAAGGCAAACGCCCTACCCGCTGTGCTATCGCTCCGGCCCCATTAACGAAGAAGTCTGACCATCTCGTACGTGGGTGGCCACGCGGTCTTTTGATGTCCCATGGAATCCAGTCAGTAACAGATCTAGTCCAGCAATTGTCTCTAAATTGCATTACATGTCCAGCCCCTCTGATTTTTGACGCCTTGGCAAATGAGACAGTGTCCCTGATTCTTGATCATCGATGGAGGTCGGAACTCTGGATTCCTTCTCTCACTTGAGTGAGACTTGATACTCCTAGCATAGCTTTTCTAATTCCTCTTTGGGATACCCAAATAGCATTCTCATCCTGTTTGCGTAGGGCCCAGGTCTCTGAGACGTATGTTAGTGCAGGAAGTACGGTGGAATCGAAAAGATGTGCCCAGAGTCGGAGATCCTTCATCCTCTTAACCACTTCTTCAACGCTCTTGCAGGCGTTCCACGCTGCTCTCTTCCTCCTGTGCAGTTCTGGTGCCAAGTCGTTCCTCATGTTGAGTTCTCGACCCAGGTACACATAGCTGCTGCATTCAGAGATGTTCATTCCATTGAGAGCAAATGGAGCATCAGGGACTAGTCCGTTTTTCATGAGCATCGTCTTGTTGAGATTCAGCTGCAGTCTGACCTTTCCACACTCGTGGTTGAAGTCGGCCAGCATTTGTGCCGCTTGGCTAATGTTTGGTGTTATGAGAACGATGTCATCAGCGAAGCGGAGGTGGTGTAGTTGCCGATTGTCTACCTTCACTCCCATTCCTTCCCATTCCAGTTGTCGCATGACGTTCTCGAAGGTGGCACTGAAGAGTTTCAGTGAAATGGTATTGCCCTGCCAAACCCCTCTCTCTACGTCAATGATCACTTCCTTGTAGAATGGTGAGATCCTGGTGGTGAATCCATAATACAGCTTTCGGAGGATCCTGATGTACTGAGTTTGAATGCCCTGTTTGGCCAGGGCTTCAATGACCACTTCAGTCTCAACAGAATCGAAGGCCTTCTTTAAGTTGAACGTCAGACAGAGCGGCATCTTGAACTCTCTCGAAACTTCAATGAGTTTGGTCACCGTGTGTATATGGTCGATGGTGCTGAATCATTTTTGGAACCCGGCGTGCTCGCATGGTTGTCCTTTGTCTAGTGTTCTGCCATTTCTATTCAGGATGACATGAGTGAACAACTTGTAGATGACAGACAGCAGGCAGATTGGCCGATAGTTGCCTATGTCGTGGATGTCTGATGTTTCCCTTCTTGTACAACAGAACAGTCCTGCTGGTTTTCCACTGGGACAGAACCTTGCATTCAGACAGGTAGCGTGTGAAGAGCTGAGCCAGTGTATTGATGAGTACTGGTGCTAGATTCTTCAGGCGTTCAGGTCTGACCTTGTCTGGACCAGGTGCTATACACATCTTTACCAACAAAACGGCATGTCGGATTTCAGAAGGGAGGACGTTGGGAACGACATATCCATCCTGCAGAATTTGGTACGTGGGCAGGTGGACGTGGCTGTCAAAGAGATCTGAGTAGAAGTGGTGAATAATCCTCTCCATTGCCTTTCTGGAAGATGTGATAGATCCACCGGGACGTCGGAGGGCAGTCATCTTGGTCTTGTAGTTGGCAAAGGACAAGCGAGCGTTGTGAATACTTTTCCCGGCTTCTGCCACATTGGCCAACGCTGTTGCTCTTCTCTCTTTGAGGTCTTCCTTTATCGCATCTCTGCACAGCTTTGTGAGCTCGGACATTAGCTTGTGGTTGCCTGAGGCTCGCGCCAAACCACGTTGACAAATGAGCTTGAGAGTGTCCGAAGACAGGCGTCTGTGGCTTTCTCACTCTCGGCATTCTTCGCACAGACATGGAGGTGCTGAACCAGTCGATCATATTCCTCGTCGATGTTGTCAAGGACGGCATCTTCCCACGTTGCTGCAATAGTGCCAAAGAGCTCCCAGTTGGTGGTCATTCTGGGAGTTCTCTTCTTAAACTTTGCAGACTGTCCTCCCCGCTCTGTGAAGTAGAATTTCGCACAAAGGAGACGGTGGTCCGATCCCGTTTGGAATTTTGGGACAACAGTGACATCGGTCAGGCAAAACCTTCGACTGAATATGATGTGGTCAATTTCATTGTGGAACTGTCCACCGGGAGACTCCCATGTCCAGGGATGCCGCACTCCAGGCCGCTCTCCGGACACTTGGGCCAAACCTCACGCACAAGAGAAGCCCCACAAAGCCAGGTAAGCAGAACTTTGTGACCTTGGACTCTAGGCTCAATGAGACCCGAAAACAAGATCCTCTGTCTGCCTCCTCCAATCTCCGGCACCTTAGGGAGGGGTCAAACCCAGATGCCCCACCCTACCCAAGCCGGATAAAGACCTCTCCGGCCGACCGCCACCACCTCCACTTCCCAGCCACCTCCACGCTCCAGGCTGCTCTCTGGACCATAAGACACTTAATACCCATTTTCCATAATTCCCGCACCATATTCGATAGGGTTCAAATGTGGTGTGAACCATGGGAACACCTCTAAGGGCGACTGGAGGCCGCCCTAAAAGCCTCCATCCCTAAAAAGCCTCATATTTATATAATTAACATATATAAATTTAATAAATATACTTTATATTTGTCACTTCACTTGTCACTTGTCATCCCGTTGATCTTCGATTTGCTCGAGCGGGAGCCAGTAATGTCTCCATTTGTCCCTGTCATGTGCTAGTGTAGCCCAATGATATCTGCTCGCTCCAGGAACAGGAAGAGCCCCAAACCATTCATTCAGGGTTTTGACAAAGAAGTCTGACCATCTCGTAGGTGGGCGGCCACGCGGTCTTTTGACGTCCAGTGGAATCCAGTCAGTAACAGCTCTAGTCCAGCAGTCGTCTCTGAATCACATTACATGTTCAGCCCATCTGATTTTTGACGCCTTGGCAAACGAGACAGCGTCCCTCATTCGTGATCGTCAACGGAGGTCGGAACTCCGGATTCCTTCTCTCACTTGAGAAGGAATACTCCAAGCATAGCTCTTTTGATTCCTCTTCATGTTTTATATATAAAATATATTTGTATCACTGTATCACTGTCATCCCGTTGCTCATTGATTTGCTCAAGCAGGCGCCAGTAATGTCTCTATTCGTCCCTGTTGTGTGTAGTGTAGCCCAGTGGCATCTGCTTGCTCCAGGAACACAAAGAGCACGTTGTTGTTACTGTTTTTGGAACATTGAATACATCACGGGTAGCTTGTATTTTTTCCTATGTTAAATAAATTTAGTAAATAAATATAAATAGTAAATAATAAATAATAAATAATTTAGTAAATAAATATAATATGAGGCCCCCATAGCCATGCCACTGGACTCCGTGCCAGACTGTTTTCACTCAGGGTGCCCCAGAGGGCCAGAGGGAGTACTCGAGAACCCTCCCTGCCCCAAGGGACCCAGCCCTGGCAGGCAGACTCCACTACCCAACCACTGCCACGCTCCAGGCTGCTTTCTGCTTCGAGGCCGTGTGACGCACTTCCTACCCATTTCCCACAATTAACACAGCATACTTGATGGAGTTCAGACAGTAGGCAACAAATCAGAGAAAGGAATATATATACATATATATATATATATATATATCTCAGAGAGCCCGGCTAGCTACCGAGAGTATCCCGCCCGCACGGGCAGAGCCTGGCAAGCTCCCCGTGGCATATTCGATATGCCAAAAACAGTAATGATAGGTCTCAATCCCCTGACCCTGAAAGAGCCTCCAACCATTGGGAAAGGAGAGTAAGGAGAGGCTGCTGAAATCTCAGGGATGGGAGGAACAGAGATGTTACTGGTGCCCACTCAATTAAGTCGATGAACAACAGGATGACAGTGATACAGTGAAATAAATATGATTTATAAAGTGATTTGTTTGTAATTGGTGGAAGTACACATCTTACTTCCTGTCTCGATATTGAATGCAATGGTATCCCCATCATTTTATCCCTCTTTGTAGCCTGCAAACAGTTTCTTTTAAAAAAAAAAAAACTTTTTTAGCAGAAGAGCTAAGAGATTCAACACAGGCAAAGAGGCCCAGCCCGCCACCCTGCCCCGCCTCCTCCCCCACCAGGGAGAATCCGGCATCGAAGCTACTCGTCCCCCTTGAGGGCTCAGGCAGGGCTGCGGTCCCCTAGAGCCCGGCCCCAGAGCGGTGGCAGCTGAGGGCAGCCCGGGACAGTGTCAGGCTGATGGGGCCCCCGCAGCCTGCAACCCGCCGTCCTGGGGTGCAGCTAAGGTGAGGGCGCGGGGGGGGGGGGGCAGGCGCAGGGCCTCTGCCCCTTGTCCGGGCTGTGAGGCTAGCTCAGGTGCCTCCATGCTCCCTGACCTCCGTCCAGCGGGAGACCAACTGGATGCAGGGCCTAGATGCAGACGTGGGCAGGCTGGCCCGTGGCCGGGGGCCCGTGGACAGGAGATGAGTGGACAGGCCCCTGGCTGCTGGGCCCGGGCGATGCACACAGAGATGAGATGACCTCAGCAGCTAAGCCTGCACTGGAGCCCCGGGTCAGGTCACGTGCCCAGCGCGTGTGTACGTGGTGAGTCAGGGCTGGAGGAGCTGGGCTCCAGAGACAGAGGGGCCGAGAGCGTCCGGGCCCCAGTGCGGGCGCCGGGAAGACGAGGGGAACAGGAGACGAGAGGGAGGAATCCCTGATGAACGTAGAACCGAGAGGAAACAGACTCTCTCTCGTCCTTGGGAATCCAAGCTTCCGGCTCCATCTCGGCTCTGCAGACCACAAACAGCCCCGGGCCCGGTCCACTGACCAGCAGCCAAGAGCCCGGCCCGCACCCAGTGGGGCCCAAGGCCGAGACTTCTGCTCCGCCTACCCCCTGCCCGTGGAAACCTCCCATCCCGCTTGCCCGGCCTCCCCGCAGCCTCTCTTCCTGTTGGGGTGCAGGGGTGGGGTGGGGGGGCGCAGTTCTTTCAGAGCCTTGCTCCTTGTCCCTCATCATCGGCTTCTTCCTGCGGCCACCGTCTGCCTCCCCTGCGTGCAGTGATGTCCGGAGGAACTGCACGGAAGGGAAGCTACTGAGCCCGAGCCCGGCTGGGGACAACCGAGCCGGGGGGAGTTTTGTTGTTCGTTTGTTTTTTACCAAACGGACCGGCCGGGAGAATGAAGGAGATTTCCCAGGACCGAGGAGCCTTGAGGGGCGTGTTAGGGCGCGGATTGAGATCTCCCTATTACGACAAAGAGACTCCAGAGACTGCAAACAGCAAGCAGGGTTTATTGTAAGACTGGCTAGCCAGGGTCCAGCCGCCTACACGGACACGCAGGTCCAGCAGGTTGGGCAAAGGACCCCGAGCTGCCCCAAAGGAGATCTTATATAGGCCTTCCCCGGCCGTTACAACAGAGCCCGCGCCTTTCATAGCCAATAGATTTGTAATATTGCAAACTTTCTTAACCAATCCATTTAAAAGGACTTCACTCCTTAGCCTATGGCTTTAGAGATCAGTATTCACGCCAATATTCAGGAATGTCCCCGTTCTGGGGGCAGTCCCGGGTCTTGTGATATGGGTCGTGTGATATGGGTCTTGTGATCTGGTCTGACCACCACCCTTCTTGCGACCCAGGGTGTCCGTATCCAAATTCCTTGCTCAGGGACAGATAGACAAATTATTCTAGGTAAAAAGTCTTAAGAAAGCTAAATAGATTCCTGTGGTCTGTCCTGAGCCAGTTCCTCACAGGGCCGTTAGCCGTGGCCGCGGGGACCCCTCCCAAGAGCCCCCGCGCTCTCTGGCTTCTAATGCCGCATCAGGGCCCCTTCTCAGAGGGGGGGGTCAGCCCGCTGCGGGGGGCCTGGTCTTGCGTGTTGTGGCCCTGGTATACCAGATGCCTGGGCACCTGGTGGTCTTCGTGGCGGCCCCGCAAGCAGGCCTCTTAGATCTCCCACCAAAAGCGCCCCCCCGCCCCCCCCCCAGTGTTCAGGGGAAGCAACCGGTCCCCAAAGGTGGCTCTGCCTAAGCGTTATTGGCAGGGGAAGGACCTTCCGTCAGCCGAGCGGTTCCTCGTTTTCTGGAGAAGGAAATTGAGGCTGACAGTGACGGTGACGCACGCCCAGAGCTGGGCAGACATCGGGGACACTGCGGTCCAGACAGATCTGGGACCCAGGGCCGCGACCCCGAGGCGGCGGCAGCGTGGAAGACGCCCAGGGCAGCGGGATGTCTGACCAGTTTTGTTTTATACCAAGAAGCCTCGTGACCTCCAGACTGGGGTCACGACGACGGAGCCCATCGGTCACTCTCGCCCCCACGGAGGCTCTGGCACGTGGCCACGGTTGGAGCAGTTCCAGGGCCAAGAGTTCGGGCCGCAGATAATTGAGGAGAAATACGAATTAGGTGCCTCTCCATCAGAGTTCTCCATTTGAATTGCTAATCAGGCCGGATCCCGGCAAATGCAGAAATCAACATGGACATAAATTACTTGGAAATTGCCAAGCTCCGAGGCAGGCAGGGGGCCCACGGCCCCCCCCACCCCCCCATTCGCCCCGAGAATGGCTGTTCCTCCAGACAGACGCCGCCCCCCGCCCGGGTGTAGCGTTGCTGAGCTGCTCAGAGAGCATCTGGGTGGGCAGCTTCGAAACACAGTTCTACGGGACAAGCTTAGCCACGCCAGTGACAGCGATGAATACGCGCTTTCCACACAGTTGTGTATGTGTGTGTGTGTGGGGTGGCAACCTGGGAGCCAGAGCCCTGCCTGACACACTGCAGCCTGCAGCAAGTGTGAGGCTCACCCGGCATCGCCCTCTTGGCTGACCGAGTGCTGCATTTTCGGGAGCCCGGTGTCACCGAGCTTCCTTGCCGGGGGGGGGGGTGGCGGTGGCGGGGGGGGGGCAGGGGAAGGCTGCATATGTTTGGGGCACACATTCAGAAACGCAGTTCTAGGGGCTGGAGCGATAGCACAGCAGGGAGGGTGTTTGCCTTGCACGCGGTCGATCCGGGTTCGAGTCCCAGCATCCCATATGGTCCCCTGAGCACCGCCAGGGGTAATTCCTGAGTGCAGAGCCAGGAGTAACCCCTGTACATCGCCAGGTGTGACCCCCAAAAAAACCCCCAAAAAACAGAACTGCAGTTCTGGCCGATTCAGTGTGAGTTTTGCCCGTGGTGCTTGGGCGGGTGGGGGAGGGGCAGCTCCCACCCGAGGGCAGAGAAGCCCCCAACAGCGGCCCCTCTGGCCAGCACCCGTCCCAGACAACGGGGGCTCTGCAAGCGTGCAGTGGGCCTTCTCTGCTGTCTCTGAGTGACGGCAGACCAGAGCCCGGCCGGCCCCTCCCACGACAGTGCTCACTCGGCAGCCAGAATCTTCTCTCCGCTCCCCCAGCCTCACAGGTGCCCCCTGCCGCTCGGGACCAGAGCCCTCCCCACCTTGGGCCTCCACCCCGGGGGCGGCCTCGTTCCCATCCCCCGGGCCCCCGCCCTGCTTCTACCTGATCACAGGCAGAAGGCCTCATTTCTCCCCCGCCCCTGAATTCTCCTTGACCTTTTCCGCCCCCTCGGATCATTCTCCGCAGACTCTCCCCTCTGTGCTAGTGAAGATCTTTTTTGTTCTTTGCTTTTTTTGGGTCACACTCAGTGATGCTCAGGGCTGACTCCTGGCTCTGCACTCAGGAATCACTCTTGGCGGTGCTCGGGGGACCCTATGGGATGCCGGAGATCAAACCCGGGTTGGCTGCGTGCCAGGCAAACGCCCTCCCCGCTGTGCTATCGCTCCGACCCCTGATCTTAGGGCTGGAGTTCAATGTGGTCTCAGTCAAAACTCAACGCCGACGGTAAGATGAAAGTTTCCGTGCCAGTTGGTCCATGGATGCGTGCAGCTGAGTGCCAATAAAACTTTCACGATCATGATCACGAAATCCCGTAAATCGTTGATTTCTCAAGCGGGCTCAGTAACCTCTTCATTCATCCTTTCCTGAGATCTTAGAAGTCTCTCTCGACTCGGCCCTCCCAACCATGCCACATTGGAGGCTCTTTCAGGGTCAGGGGAATGAGATCCAGCTTGTTACTGTCTTTGGCATATGAATACACCATGGGAAGCTTGCAAGGCTGTCCCACGTGGGCAGGAAACTCTCAGAAGCTTGCCAGTTTCTCCCAGAGGGAGAAGTAGGCTACAAGATATCACGCAGCCACAAAGCGGCCGTGTGCTTCTGAGAGCTCGCTTTTAAGTCTCTCTCTGGATGTTGGCTGTTGATGGGATTACACACACCTGGGTTCCTCTGCTGGTACCTTCATGCGTGAGGCCTGTCCGAACGTGTGGAGAGGGGCCTCGAGCATGGCTGTAGCTAGGTTCCGGTGGTCTTCGGCCGCCGGGGGCTCTGTTCAGGGTGGGGAGGGAAGCTGGAGCCCATCCCCTCCGAGGGGCCCCGGGGAAGACAGCCAGGTGTGCGGGCAAGAGACTCTCCTTTTTAATAAAACTTTATTAACAAAAAATAAGCAAAGGGCCAGATTTGAATCAGGGGCTGCAGTTTGTCAACCCGAACCGGGCTGGCTGCCCGTGTTTTGAGGACGTCTGGCTTTATCCCCGGCCCTTCTGTCATCGGGTTAACATCTGTCCTGAAGCCGGGGAGCCACGAGTCACAGGAGAGCCGAGATGGAGTGAAGGCCCTGCTTACGTTCAGCGCCTCCCTGTAACAGTCCACAGAATCCGTCAGGCGCGTCCCGCCTCGCCGGCGAGCAGCCCAGGCGGGGGTCTCGCGCTCGTGGGAAACCACACAGGAAATGGACCTGACTTCCCGGGCCCGACTGGTCCACCCACCCATCCTCACATGCTTCCTCCCCTGGGTTCACGGATACCCCCCCTCGGAGCTCTCGTGAACCCCGGGAGAGAGATGCTGCTGCGTCCCATTTGCACAAAAAGGAAATCCAGGTGGAGGGTGCCTCGCCCGGTTCCCGCCCCCCCCCCCCCTGCCCCAGCAGTCACCCAGGTCCAGCAGCTCTGAGTCTCGCTCTGCCCTTCAGCTTGGGGCCCCTGGAGGTGAGGTTGGGACCTGCTGGAACCTCAGGCGGCTCGTCCCCAGGTCCTCAGTAAGTCTGTGTGTCCTTCCCTCGGAGACTTACGGGGCTTAGAACAGGTTCATTTATATTTCATCCCCAGCCCAGGAGCGCCACAGAGAGAAATCTTTTTTGTTTCATTTGCTTTTATGTTTTTATTTATTTCGTGATCATTATATTTTCGGTTGTGACACCAGTGTTAACGTTTGCGGTATCTGTGTACAAAAGTACTGCGCCCCCCCCCCACCCATGTGCTCCCCATGAGCCCCCCACCTGTGCCTCAGGCCACCTCAGGTGAGATTTCCTCCCCTAGCCCTCCCCCGCTGTCCGCTAATCAGTGTGTGGTTCAAGGCCAAGGCCTGTCCTTGTTTGACACTGACTCTTCCCTTGCTTTATCCCTCAGGAGCCCACATCTGAGAGACACCGCCTGGAGTTCTTCTCCCTCAGACTTATTCCGAGTGATACCACACCCTCCTCCAGCCACGTGGCTGCAGACGGCAGGATTTCTCACATTTTTACAGTTGCGTATAAATGCCGTTGGGTATTTACACCCGGGCTTCTTTTTTTAAAAATATTTATTTATCTATCTATTTGTTTATTTGGGGCTGGAGCGATAGCACAGCAGGTAGGGCGTTTGCCTTTCACGCGGTCGACCCGTGTTCGATTCCTCCGCCCCTCTTGGAGAGCCCAGCAAGCTACCAAGAGTATGGAGCCCACATGGCAGAGCCTGGCAAGCTACCTGTGGTGTATTCGATATGCCAAAAACAGTAACAATAAGTCTCTCAATGAGAGACGTTACTGGTGCCCGCTCGAACAAATCGACGAGTAACAGGATGGCAGTGACAGTGATTTATTTATCTATCTATCTATTTATTTATTTATTTATTTAAATTTTTTGAATCACTGTGAGAACAGTTACAAAGCTTTCCAGTTTAAGTCTCAGTCATACAATGATCAGGCACTCCTCCCTTCACCAGTGCACATTTTCCACTCCCAAGAGCCTCAGTATCCCCCCATCCCACCCTCCCCCTGCCTGTGTGGTAGACGATTTCCACTTTACTCTCTCTCCACTTTGCTCACATTCAGTATTTCGGCAAGAGACCCACCATTATTATTTAGAACTTTCCCCAACAATCAGACCTGCCGAAAAGGCATCATTAGATCATTTGTTTTCCGTTGCTGATTATGAAGAGCATCTGATGTGGATTTGGGGTTTCTGATATGTTAGTAGTAAGTCTGGAGCCGTTCGTGGGTGGCAGCTTGGGGCCTCGTCAGGGCGGGGAGAAGGGCCGGTTCCACCCCCATCCCGTGAGGCCCCGAGTGTCTGTCACTGCAGTCTGATAGCTGGCTGTCCAGTGGGCTCTGAAAGATGGCGGCCACTGCGCCGAGGGGTGCGGGGGTAGGGGGAAGGGACAAACACCCCTCCCCACCAGGGGGGCACAGTGCTGTAGTTTAATGCTCAGTCCAGATGATTTCTGCCAAAAGCCACTAGGTCCCGAGATTGGTTTGTGTGCCTCTGGGGTCATGGCCGTTCAGGAGACAGAAGCTTTCGAGGGTGGTGACTCGGGGCCTAGTCGGGGCAGGGTGACTTGCCTTTAAATGGCTGATTCTCCTCAAAGTAGGAGGCAACTAATCTTAGAGGAAAGTATTTTTTTTTTAACAGATACACACACACACATACACACACACACACACGGGTCAGCCTTTAACAACATGTTAGTGATCTCCTAGAGAAGGGCTTAGTGGCCCCTGGGTGAAATACAACAATCTTCACACTCTTTCCTCTAAGGAAACTTTTTTGGAGCATTTTCAGCAGTTTTTCATACAAACAATACAAAATATATTATTTTGGTTCTGCTCTGGGGCAGGGGTTGGGGTTCGGGATGGAAACATCCGAAATGTGGGGTGGGAAGGTGTCATGGTGGGGGGATTGGTTTGAATATTAAGTGTAATCAAATATTATGAACCACTTTATAAAAATAAATAAACAAGTGAAGGCTGATCTCCAGTGGTGCTCCCTGAATCAGGGTCCTCTGGGACGCTTTCCCCCGCCGAGACGAGCACAACACGGCCTCCACTCATCCTCAGGATGGCAAATGAGCGGGGGCTGCCGGGGAACCCCTGGGAACGTGAGGAGCTGCCCGACAGGGCTCACCCTCCCTGGAACCCTGACCCGCCCCCAGGCATTCACCAAGGGCCTTTCCGCCCTCCCGCCACCGTCCACCCAGACCTGGCCAGGAGGAGGAGGGTTCCAGGCCCCGGACACACTGGGTCGTCATCAAGTATACACAGAGCCGTGGAGGAATGAGCATGGAGAGATGGAAGGATGGATGGATGGGAGGAATGAAGGAGTGAATAATGGACGGGTGGCTGAGAGGTGGGTGGGCGGGTGAGTGGATTGATGAGAGTGAATGGGAGAGGACAGTAGACACGAGGGCCAGGACGACTGCCCCATGGTTGGCAGCTGTCTCATGAGTGGAGGGGAAGGTGGCTGGGGTGGAGAAGGGGTCACTGAGTCAGTGAGGGTTGGAGGGATGCTCGGGAGGGGAGGTGTGTGCTGAGAGTAGGTGAAGGACCAGACGTGACGCCTCTCAGTGTCTGTATTGAAACCATCATGCCCCAAAGGAGAGAGAGAGTCTGGGGGAGACTGTCTGCCATGGAGGCAGGGGGAGGGCTGGAAAGGGGGGACACTGGGGACATTGGTGGTGGGGAACGTGCCCTGGTGGAGGGGTGGGTGTTGGATCATCGTGTGACTGAAACTCAAACATGGAAGCTTGTAACTGTAGCTCATGGTGATCCAATAAAAAAAAGAAAAGAAAAGAAAGGAAGGGAAGGGAAAAGAAAAGAAAAGAAAAGAAAAGAAAAGAAAAGAAAAGAAAAGAAAAGAAAAGAAAAGAAAAGGAAAGGAAAGAAAAGAAAGTGAACTGGAGGGTGGGTGTCTTGGATGGAATAACAGAAGGGTGGGTGGGTGGATGAGTGGAGGGTTGGATGAGAGGGTGGTAGGTGGATGAGAGGGTGGGTGGATGAGAGGGTGGGTGGATGAGAGGGTGGGTGGGTGGATGAGAGGGTGGGTGGATGAGAGGGTGGGTGGGTGGATGAGAGGGTGGGTGGGTGGATGAGAGGGTAGGTGGATGAGAGGGTGGGTAGATGAGAGGGTGGGTGGATGAGAGGGTGGGTGGGTGGATGAGAGGGTGGGTGGATGAGAGGGTGGGTGGGTGGATGAGAGGGTGGGTGGGTGGATGAGAGGGTGGCTGGATGAGAGGGTGGTGGGTGGATGAGAGGGTGGGTGGGTGGATGAGAGGGTGGGTGGGTGGATGAGAGGGTGGCTGGATGAGAGGGTGGTGGGTGGATGAGAGGGTGGGTGGGTGGATGAGAGGGTGCTGGAGGATGGTTGGACGGGTGGGTGGATCCACTGGGCTGTGCACGAAGCGTGGATAGCATGACGGGTGGGTGGGTCCATCAGAAGGTGGGAGGGCGGGTGGGTGCAGGAACCTTCTCTCCATCTCCCCTCTGATTGGCAGGGGGAGGTGATTGGTTCTAGAAGCTTTTGTTTTCTTTCCCTTTTTACCTGGGATCCTGCATCGTAACCCAGATGACTAAAACCTGATTCTCAAGATTCCCGCGCAGAGGGGACACCAGCCAAATCCGCAGCGCCAGGCTGCCCCCTGGTGGGGAGGTGGGAGAAGGCATGCGAGAGCCGGTGGGGGCGTGGAGGGGGCGTGGAGGGGGGCTCCCCCGCCTGGGGGGACCCTGTTTACCTCCTGCCCCATCTGTGCTGTGCAGGGCGTCCCGTGTTCACCCCCCCCCCGCCCCCGTCTCTCGGTGCTAGGCTGTGAGCTCAGTGCAAAGGAAGTCACGCACCAGCCGTGAGTGTGCATGGGCCCGTGTGCCCACCGCGCTGAAGCGGATTGTGGGTTACACACCCCAACGCATCAGTAGTTATGTGTTTATGCTGCACACGCGCACACACACACACGCACACACACACGCATGAGCACACACACACGCACGCACACACACACGCACACACACACACGCACACACACACGCACACACACACGCACACACACACACGCACACACGCACGCGCACACACGCATGAACACGCACACACACGCACACACACACGCGCACACACACGCACACACACACGCACACACACACGCACGCACACACACGCATGAACACACACACGCATGAACACGCACACACACACGCACGCGCGCACGCACACACACATACACACACTCACACACAGTGGTGGGTCCTTACCCCAGAAACCCCCCCTCAGGGCCAGTGGAGATGGCCGACTGGGCTGCCCTCCGGCCAGGGGAGCTGCCCCCCGGCTAACAGACCAGCGTAGGCTCCTCAGGGCACATCTGTAGTGGGGTGAGGCTGTTCTGAAGTCAGAGCTGGGGGTGCATGCGGCTGCCCCCCCCATCAGCGGCCCCCCCACGCCCACCTGCCCCTGCCCCAGTGACGCCGTGCTCCATCCTGTCTCGGGTTCTCTGTTCCCCGTCCTCCTTTCGGACAGTCTGGAGGGGCCTGGGGACCCCCGGGGAGAGGCTGAGAGGCTGCCCACACCGTGCCAGGGTCCGCCTAGTGACGCCCACCTCCCCAGGGCCCTTGGTGGGTGGCGGATGGTCAGCTGCAGGACCTGTCCCCAGTCGCCGGTCACTTGTGCCGTATTGTGACGGTGCCATGTGTGAAGCGCTGTCTGAGGGCGGAGTGTGCATGCGTGTGTGTGCGTGTGTGAGCATGCACTGGTCTGTGAGCATGTTTGTGTGTGAGCACGTGTGTGTGCATGTGTGAGCATGTGGGGGGCACGTCATGCATGCACGTTTGTGTGTGCATATGTGCATTGTGTGCATGTGAGTGCATGCTTGTGTGTGCGTGTGTATTGTGTGTGCATACATGGGAGTTGTGGCATTCACTACTCTTGTTCAGGGCGGTTGGGGGGTGTGGATTTGGGGGACACGCCCAGCAGTGCTCACAGTGCTCAGGCCTGTTCTTAACTGTGCTGAGTGACCCCGGCAGCCCTGGGGGTGGTGCCGGGGAAGGAGCTGGAGTCGGCCGTGTGCAAGGCCAGCGCCCCCTGTGTATCCGCCCGGCCTTATCGGGGCCTTTCGAGCATCTGCCAGTCACGGGCCCCCACGGTGCCAGGTTCCTCCTCGGCGGCCCCAGCCCTGGCACACGCCAGCCGCAGCATTTGGAACATCCTTCCTGGGTGGGCACATGGATCCCGGGGGTCCCCAGAGGGGGCGGGAGGGAGGCCGGGCAGGGGGGGGCAGCCTGGCGGGGTCGGACGGTGGACGCTGGTGTGTGTGTCTGTGCGCCTGAGCCTGTAGCATGTCGCCCGCCCACGTCACGCGTGGTGGACACACAGACCCAGGGCTTCCCTGAGCAGGGCTGGGCTGCCCCCCGGCCCGGCCCCGGGCTGCAGGGTCAGCTGCGGCCACCGGGGACGAGAAGCAGCAGCCGGGCAGCCGCGGGCATCTGAGAGAGGCCCCACCGGGACCTGGGGCTCTCACCGGGAGTGGGTGCGTCGGAGGCCAGACCCTCCCCCCAGAGTGCTCCGACCCCCGGGACCCCGGCCCAGGCGAGCTCGCACTCTGTCTCGGTGCCCCCGGGCAGGGTGAGCCTGGGAAGGAGACGGCCTGGCCCTAGGGAGACTCACGAGCACTGTTGTGGACTCAGGTGGGGCTTCCTCCTCTCGGGGGTGTGACGCAGCCCCCCCAGCCCTTGTGCCCATAGCCCCCGTGTGTGGCAAGGGCCTCCGGGCGCGGTGGGCAGGGAGGGGTGGGTGCGAGCTGCCGGGCGGGCGGGGTCAGCGGGAGAGGCTAGCCCACACCCATGTGGGCACCTGCTCTGTCGCCGGCACGTGCTCGAGAGCAGGTGGGCTGGGGAGACCCGGGCTAGCACTTGGGGCCCCCGCGGGTGGGCCGGGACCCCTCCGCCCCGGGGAGCAGAGGTGGGGGACAGCGGGGGTCTCGCAGAAGCTGCCCACCGAGCAGCCCCGCAGATGGCGCAGGCCTCAGGGCCCTGGAGACCAGGAGAGCCGACGGACGCGCCCCCCCGTCCCTGCCACATCAGCAGAGGTCGCGCCCTCTGACCCTGCGACCCCGGCAGAGGCTCCTGTTCCAGAACACACAGGAGCCCTGGCACAGCCGACCCGGGTTCAATCCCCGGCACCGCAGACGGTCCAAGTGAGGCCTGAGCCCAGAGCCAGGGGTCAGCCCTGAGCACTGCCGGGCGTGGCCCCCAGCCCTGCAACATAAACCAAGCCATGCAGGCACGTTCTTCGCCAAAGCCCGGAGTGAGGTTTGAGGCTCTGTGTGTCCCTGGAGCGAGCAGATACCATCGGGCTGCACTAGCACGTGACAGGGATGGACGAGACGTTACTGGCGCCCGCTCGAGCAAACCGATGATCAACGATGATCAACGGGATGACAAGTGACACGTGACAATGCAGGTCCAAACATGCCAAGCCCTAAGGCCGGAATCCTCAGACACGTGTCTGGGAGAGCAAACCACTGAGCTTCACATCACGGCTGGCAACATCCCGCCGTCCCGCGGGCGGGCAGCCTCACCAGGACACGGCAGGGGAGCTGGGAGGGGGCCCAGGGTGTGACCCCGGCTCTGCAACACACACACACACTCACACACAGCAAGCGGCACCAGCACGTATGCACACATGACAGCAACACATGCACACAGCACACACAGAGCAAGTGCCACCAGTACACACGGCAAAAAATACCACCGGACACGGCATGACAGAGTCAGGAGTGAAACCATGGACGCAGCCAACGCAACACCGAACACGGCAAGAACACCTCCACACACGACAAGAGTAAAGCCACACACAGAACAGCACGACAACACGCAACAACACGCAACAACACGCAACAAGGAGCTGGAGCCCCCGCACAGCGGGGAGGGGATTTGGGCGCTTGCCGTGCGCCAGCAGCCCGGGCCCAAGCCCTGACACTCCCTACGAGCTCCCGAGCCCGCCAGGAGTGGTCCCTGAGCACAGAGCCAGGAGTCAGCCCTGAGCACCACCGGGTGTGGCCCCCAAACAAAACCAAAAGACAAAACCCCAAATCACACATAGTAGGACAACGACAGAGAAAGCAAAAGCCAACACTACACACACAGCAAAGCCATCCACACGGCACACACTGGGACCCCCGCCCCCCACGCACACGCAGAAACAGACTTGGTCACGCGTGTCCTGAAACAATCTCTAGCTGGACGCAAATCTCCACTCCTGCAGGCAAGTTCGCCGTCACGTTTGGTGACATGTTCTCACTTTCCCGGCTTCAGGTGCAGAGAGTGACACAGGGACTGATGCGGGGCTGCTGGCCATGGGACGGGCAGAGGACCGGGCAGTTACTGGCACAGGATTCCAGAGCCCCACAGGGACAAGTGTCCAGTGGCCACTGCATGCCTAGCGGATCTCAGGTGGCCACTGCATGCCCAGCCAGTCACAGGTGGTCACTGTATGCCCAGCTGGTCACAGGTGGTCACTGTATGCCCAGCTGGTCACAGGTGGTCACTGCACTCCCAGCCAGTCACAGGTGGTCACTGCATGCCCAGCCAGTCACAGGTGGTCACTGTATGCCCAGCTGGTCACAGGTGGTCACTATATGCCCAGCTGGTCACAGGTGGTCACTGCACGCCCAGCCAGTCACAGGTGGTCACTGTATGCCCAGCCGATCACAGGTGGTCACTGCATGCCCAGCCGGTCACAGGTGGTCACTGCACGCCCAGCTGGTCACAGGCGGCCACTGTATGCCCAGCCGGTCACAGGTGGTCACTGCATGCCCAGCCGGTCACAGGTGGTCACAGGCTGTCACTGCATGCCCAGTGGGCCTCAGGTGCCCACTGCGTGCCCAGCCGTCTCCGAGCTCCCATCAGAGAGGCCGGGCCAGTGGCCGGATGCGGAAGGCGCCCTCGCAGTGAGCTCCTTGCTCTGCATCCCGCCGTGGGCGGCTCTCCTCGGACCCCCAGAGAGGAGGGCGCAAGGAGGGAGAGGAGACCCCCAGGGCTGGGCAGGGCCAGGGGCCTCTGCTCGCAGCATGCAGGTGCTCAGATCCACCACTAGGGGGAGCGCGCAGCCCGCGCCAGGACGTGTGGGGCAGGTGGGGGGTGGGGCGAGACAGACAGACAGACAGACAGACAAGACAGACAGACAGACAAGACAGACAGAGACATCAAAGGACAGAGACCTAGAGGCAACAGAGACAGCAAGGGAGACAGAGACAGAGAGACCAAGAGAGATGGCAGAGATGGCAAGGGAGAGACGAGAGACAGAGATGGCAGAGACGGCCAGGGAGACAAAGAGAGACAGAGATGACAGAGACAGGGAGACAGAGACAAAGAGACAGAGAGGGAGAGAAACACGCAGACAGTCACACACGCACCCCTGCACAAATGTCAAGGGTGGGCTGTGAGGGGTGTGGAGGGGGAGTGTGCTGTGAGGGCGTGGTGTGAGTGTGTAGGTGTGAGTGTGAGTTTGCGTGTGTGTCCAGTAATGGTGTCCCTGTGTGAGTGTGTGCTCAACACCTCTCTCATGTGTGTGAGTGTACAGGGTCTCCTGGGAGGGAGTTGTGTGCGTGTTTACCTGTGTGTGTCTGTGTGTGTATATGTGTATGTGAGTTTAGGGTGTCCTGAGAAGGAGCTGTGTGTCTGTGTATCTGTGTGTGTGTGTGTGTGTGTGTGTGTGTAAGTTCACGGTCTCCTGGGAGGTGGCTGTGTTGTCTCTATGAGTGCGTCTCTGTGTCTGTCTGTGTCTGTGTGAGTTTAGGGTCTCCTGAGAGGGAGCTATGTATGCCTATCTGTATGTGTCTGTGTGTATCCGTGTGTCTGTGTGTGTATCTGTATGTGTATATCTGTATGCGTGTATCTGTGTGTGTCTGTATGAGTGTGTGCCTATATGTGCATCTATATGTGTGTGTCTTTGTGTCTGTATCTGTATGTATGTGTCTCTGTGCGTATCTATATGTGTGTATCTGTGTATCTGTGTATTTGTATGTGTGTCTGTGTGTATCTGTATGTGGTGTGTATCTGTGTGTGTATCTGTACGTGTGTGTTTCTGTATGTGTGTCTGTGTGTATCTGTGTGTATCTATATGTGTGTCTCTGTGTGTCTGTGTGTATCTGTGTGTGTCTCTATGTGTCTGTGTGTGTCTCGTGTGTCTGTGTGTATCTGTATGTGTGTGCTTCTGTGTGTGTTTGTGTGTATCTGTGAGTCTGTGTGTGTCTGTGTGTGTCTGTGTGTGTGTCTGTGTGTTTGTGTGTGTCTGTGTGTGTCTGTGTGGGGAAACCCAGCACAGCCCCATGGGGGCACTGAGCACCCATGGCCGTCCCAACCCCGCGTGAGTGGCAGCGACCTGGGTTCCTAAGTTCCGCAGTGTCGGTGCTGAGGAAGGTTCTAGAAGGCCCATCCCAAGCGAGGCCCCAGCAGTGTGGCTCCTGCATGTGTCATGCCAGCTGCCCCTGGGGCGGAGAGCCTGGCCTCTGGCTGCGGCGGGGACGGCGGCGGGGCAGAGGGACGTGGCAGCCCAGCCCCACCTGTCTCCCCTGCTCCGGACTCACCGGCTGGGAAGGGGCCGCGGGTGGGGCCGCGCCCAGGGCCGTGGAGAGAGGCCGCGACACCCCTGGGGCTAAACAGAAGCACACCGAGACTCGTGACAAGCGGCCAGCCACTGCTGCCTCGGAGACGGGAGATGACTCAGGGCTCACTCTTGGCTCAGTGCTCAGGGCTGACTCCCGACTCTGTGCTCAGTCTCACTCCAGGCTCTGTGCTCCAGGCTCGGTGCTCAGGGATGATTCCCGGCTCTGTGCTCAGGGATCTCTCTTGGCTCTGTGCTCAGGGCTGACTCCCGGCTCTGTGCTCAGGGCTGACTC
The DNA here is from genome assembly GCF_027595985.1 of Sorex araneus. NCBI lineage: Eukaryota > Metazoa > Chordata > Mammalia > Eulipotyphla > Soricidae > Sorex > Sorex araneus. The sequence continues at coordinate 266,455,454 of NC_073313.1, forward strand.
CTGGCTCAGAGCTCAGGGCTGACTCCCGGCTCTGTGCTCAGGGTTGACTCCCAGCTCTGTGCTCAGGGTTGTCTCCCAGCTCTGTGAACTCAGTCCTAGTGGGGCTTTGGGTCCACATGTGGTGCTGGGGGTCAAGCTCCCCGTGGCGTATTCGACATGCCAAAAACAGTGACAACAAGTCTCACAACAATGAGATGTTACTGGTGCCCACTCAAGCAAATCGATGAACAACAGGATAACAGTGCTACAGTGCTACAGAAAGAACATGCATGTTATAACATGGAACGGCCAGCGGGTAGACAACACCTTGTCGTGCACAAGAGAGATGCGAAACACAGGGGCAGTGTCAGGGCAGGTTGCTGACAACTCCCCCACGACAGTCCTCATCCGGCAGCACACAGCCGTGTGTTTGATCACGCGTGCAGATGCGTGTAAGGCTCTACGCAAGTGTTTGTATGGAGTCACAGTCGTACACCGTGTGTGTGCTCACATACACTAAGTGTGTATGTGAGCATACGTAGCCGTGTGCTTCTGTGGTCATACACGAATGCTTTTGGAGATACAGGTGCTGTGACTCTGTTTACCTGTCATCGTGCAGCGTGGACACTGCCCGACAGCAGAGATGTGGTGAGGGGAGAATCTGGAAGGGCGTTTCGGGGGCTGGGCAGAGCCAGCGGTTAAGGCCTTGTGCCAGTCGACCTGCCTGTACCATGTATGCTCTCCTGAGCCCTGCCTGCCGGCGTGATCCCTGAGCACGAGCCAGGCACAGCCCCGAGCACTGCTGGCCGTGCTCCCCGCCCAAGCCAGCAGTGCGGGCAGGGGTGAGGAGAAGGGAGCCCCCATGCACTGCTGATGGGATGGTAACCTGGTCCAACCTCTAAGGAAAAGTTGTGAGAGTCTCAAACAATGAATAACAGAGTTTTCCTGTCATCCGGCCGTCCCGTGCCTCGCTCTGTCTCAGGGACACGGAGAGCTGGGGACCTTCGTCTCCCGGGGCACTGACAGCAGCCAAGAGCTGGCGACAGACAGACGAGTGGCCAGGGATCACGAGGTCCAGATTATTACAGATACGACTGTCACGGGATGAAATCCTGCCTTCCAGGGCAGCAGGGGTGGGAGCGGAGGGGTCCTGCTACACAGATAAGTCAGCAGGAGAAAGACAGATACCCGCCGATCTGACTCATTTACAGGGTACGAACAATGTGGATCAGCCAAGCAGAGACAAACCACAGAACTGAGGGCATCAGAGAGGCAGAGGGACAGGGAGGCCAGTGGACAGCAGTGGAGGGACACTGGTACTTTGGTGGTGGAGGCTGTATAGTAACCTTGAGTCCCTAAAACCTAGAAACACTTACAGTCTTGTAAGACAATGGTATCTCGATGCACTGTAGCACTGTCGTCCTGTTGTTCATCGATTTGCTCGAGCGGGCACCAGTAACGTCTCCATTGTGAGACTTGTTACTGTTTTTGGCATATCGAATACGCCATAGGGAGCTTGCCAGGCTCTGCCGTGCGGGCGGGATACTCTCGGTAGCTTGCCAGGTTCTCCGAGAGGGACCGAGGAATCGAACCCCCCGGTTGGCCACGTGCAAGACAAATGCCCTACCTGCTGTACTATCGCCCCAGCCCGTTCCAGGTAAAGGTTTTGATCATGATGTGGGCAGTGAATTAACACGACGCCCAACTGATGTGGGCGTACCAGGGTCAGAGGGAAAACGTTCCATTCCGAAATCCCAGGGGGTCTCCTCAGGAGCGCCCCATGGAGCAAGTCCCCGACGTGACGTGGCTTGCCTCAGGATGCAGCTCTCAGCCTGTAGCTCCCCTTCCCAAAATGCTTGGAGACCCCAGGACCCCGCTCATCCTCTGGCCGGCCGAGATCTGGCCTATAATCTCTTCCACTTTGCACAGGGCAGCAAACATCCAGTTCCAGCCCCGCCTCGCAGGGCCAGAATCCCTCGCGGCTCCCAGACCAGGGGAATGACCTGCTTGGGTTTCGAGGAGCGACAAATTACAGCGGTCAGGTTAGCCACAGGGGGCTCTCCCGGGGCACAGACGCAGGCAGATGCCTGGTTTGAAGCGGAAGGAAATACTTTCGGGGCTGGCATGGGCAGAACCATCCTAGTATGGAAAAAAACGTCAGGAAAGGATCCGAGTGAGCGGGACGCCACGGCCGATAACAGGTGCTTGGGCTTCCGTGAGTCCCCGGCACGGAAAGCACAAACGCTTTTTGTTTGATTGTTATTTTTTGTTTGTTTGTGGGGACTGGCACGATAGCACAGCAGGTAGGGCGTTTGCCTTGCGTGCAGCCGACCCCAGTTCGATTCCTCCGCCCCTCTCGGAGAGCCCGGCAAGCTGCCGAGAGTATCCCGCCTGCACGGCAGAGCCTGGCAATCTCCCGGTGGCATGTTGGATATGCCAAAAACAGTGACAACAAGTCTCACAATGGAGACGTTACTGGTGCCCGCTCCAGCAAATTGATGAGCAATGGGATGACAGTGCTACAGTGCTACAGTGCTACAGTGTTTGTTTGTGGGTCACACCTGGTGGTGCTCAGGAGTCACTCCTGGCTCTGCACTCAGGAGTCACTCCTGGCGGGCACAGAGGACCGACCGTGCGGTATGCCGGGGATAGAATCCGGGTCAGCCACATGCAAAAAAAAAAGTCCTCGCAGCTATGCTGTCCCTCCAGCCCCACAAATGCTTCTTTAATATGCCGGTAGGCTGGGAGGAAACACAGAGGCCAGGGCCCACGCCCCGTGTGTCTCCCAATTTCACTGTGTCGCGTTCCGCTTTGACTCAGAGTGACGGGCACCGAGGAGCGAGGGCGGGAGAGGCGGCTTTCCCTCTCCCTTCCTGCCCTCTCCTCCTGGCTGCAGGACAAGCGTCACCAACAGCGCCATGGAGTCGAGAGTCTGGTCGCACACTCGCTTCTCTTGGCTGTGACTTCAGGAGCCGAGTGGAGCCGACTCGGGGAGGGGAAGGACGGAGGGTCTCGCGCCTAGAGGGGCGGCGGTGGAAACGGCCCCTGGGACTCAGCCTCCCCCCTAGGCTGCACTTTCCTCCCTGGCAGTGGGTGGGCTCCCCAGAGGTCCTTACCGGCTCTGAAGCCCGTCTCGCTGGTCCAAGGCTGAGCCGGGTGGGCGTCCCGCGTTCTGTCCAGCCCAGGGGGCCCGCACCATCATGCTGGCCTCGTCACCTGGCTGGCCAGTCCCTCGCGGTGGTGGGGAAAAGGAGCCTCGTTCCGGCAGCTCCTTGGCCGGACAGAGGCGGAGCCCACAGTTCCGGCTGTATCAAGGGAGAAACACGAGTGGCCTTTCCGTGCTGTGTGTGGAGGGGCCCCACAGGCCCACCCGCACTCTGTCAGTTACTTATTCATTTATTTGGCTTTTGGGGTCACACCCGGCAATGCTTAGGGCTTACTCCTGTCTCTACACTCAGGAACTACTCCCGGCAGTGCTTGGGGGACCAGAGGGGTTGCCAGGGATTGAAACCTGGTCAGCCGCCTACAAGGCAAATACCCTCACTGCTGTGCTATCACTCCGGCCTCTCGCCTGCACTCTTTTGATGCTTAATTTTTTTTTTTCTTTTTGAGACACACCCGGTGATGCTCAGGGGTTACTCCTGGCTCTGCACTCAGGAATTACCCCTGGCAGTGCTCAGGGGACCCTATGGGATGCTGAGAATCGAATCCGGATCAACCGCGTGCAAGGCAAACGCCCTCCCCGCTGTGCTATCGCCCCAGCCCCTTGATGCTTAATCTTAATGCAAATTATTTGAACTCTTGAGCAAATGATTCTTCCTGGACTTCACCTACGGCGGCTCACCTCCCACAAAACACTGCACGTCCCCACCTTCCAGCAACAAGCATGCAAACTGGCCTAATATCTCTCTTGGTTTCCTTCCCTTTGGGTGTTGAGTCAGGGTGAGGGCGGCTAGAGAGGGAAGCAGAGAAGCTGGAGGGAAAGAAGCTCCCTCACCCTGCTCGACCCAGCAGTGGAGCCATGGCTGCCCTGCAGACAGCGCCCTGAATTACTCTGACAGCTCGGGGGAAATGCAGAGGACGCCGGCGTCTGACGCTGAGTGAGCTGGAGAGGTCAGGGCTCAGCGAGGCTGTATCTGGCGTGGGTGACACCGCAAAGCTCCTGTCACTATCTACCATGAGAAAGACTCCGAGGCCCCATTGGCTCAGGGTCTTGGGATTCCTGTTCTTTCCAGCTAACTGAGGAATAATGTTCTAAAGCTATGTGGCACCATTCCTTTTTTATTTTTTAAAAAAACTTTTTATTGAGACTCTGTGATTTACAATGCTACTAGTGGTTTCTCGGGGCTGGAAGGATAGCACAGCGGGTGAGGAACTTGCCTCGCATGTGGCCCACCCGTGTTTGACACCCGGCGCCTCGCAAGGTGCCCCGAGCCTGCCAGGAGTGACTCCCGAGGGCAGAGCCGGGGGCAAGCCCTGAGCGCTGCTGGGTGTGGTCCAAATGTTTTTGGAAAATGGTTTCTGGGCGTATCATCTCTGGGCGGGCCGGGAAGCCCAGTGGCTCTCCCCCTGCCCTCACCGCCCGGGCTCAGTGGTCTCAGGCCACTCCGCAGCCGGGGCAGCCCAGGCCACGGGGCAGACGGAGAAGAACACAAGGGCCAAGCCGGTTGGTTGACCAGTTGCCGTTTATTCCGTCCTTCCCACGCGCCTGTTCCAGTCTCTCTGAGCCCCACTCTGGCCTCCACTGCCCCTCGCTCCCGTCTCCTCCCGTCTCTCCCGCTCACCTCTCCGTGCCTTCTCTCTCCCCTCTCCAACTCTCTATTCTCTCCCCAACTCCCTCACTCTGGGGGTAGATGCTACGTCCAGTCCAGTCCAGCAGCTAAACCAACACGAGAAAGCCCTTCCCTTGCTCACGGGCAAAATGCCACTTATAGTGTTTCCCTCCCTTCCTCAGTCCAATAACTTAATTAACATCTTAATTAACATCTTAATTCTACTTCTTAATATTAGTTAGTTTTGTATGGACACAGTAAGAGATATTTTGAGGCTTGTAGGGCGGCTCTCCTGGGAACATCTTGCCACAGATTCAGACTACAATGCTCAGGCCAGATGAATCATTCCTAACCCTAGCAGGGTCCGAATCTAGTTATTACTTTTTGGATCGTGAGAGAATTTGCCCATGACCATGATCTTAACTTACAGTTAAGCATTACGGCACTTTGGCCAGGCCCATCTTGATGCCAGGGTAGCACATGGCTCACCGTTTGCCCTGGGTCCATCCCATCCCTTGTCGGGACCCTGTTTTTGGGGGTGCTAGGAAGTAAGGGCAGCTGAGGCTTAACTGAGGCAAAAGGACATTGCTCTGAATTAACTATGCAAAGGACTTAAGGAGAAGAGAAAAAACAATATTTACAAGTCAATTGAGCACAAAGAAAGAAGTCACAAACACAGACGAATGGGAGCACTGTGCTGGGAGTAACCCAATAAAACCTAAGCTCCCTGTGGCAAGGCAGTAAGGACAAACCAATGTTATCCTACATGTCAGGCACATCATTCCAATTCCACACCATCCCTGTGTTCAGCCCCTCGCGTACATAGTATCGCCAACAATATGGAAACAACTCAAATGCCCAACTCTAGCTGAGTGGGTCAAGAAGCTGTGGTCCACACACGTGAAGTCTATCATGAGAGCACTGTCATTCGATCTACACACACGGAGGTAAGATAAGCATGATGGGCTCAGCTCATGTCTGTCGGCCCATTCGGGACAACAGAAGGCAGAAGGAAGCATTTCTCCACATGGGAACACATCGATTCACTCCCTTTATGATGCTGACAGTTCTCCTGTGTGTGTGAGATGGATCAGACGTGACGATGTGCAGCGAACATAGCATTAGAGAGGGTGCCCGTGCCTCTAGAGCATCTGTGAGAAGTAGGGGGGTGTCTTTAGTCAACAGCCCAAGCCCCTCCTCCAAGAATTCAGAAAAAGAACAGCCAAATAAACCCAAAGAGAAAGGCATATCAAAAGAATTGAAAACAGTAAAATAATATAGAAAAAAACAAACAAAGGAAACACAAAGATGGTTCTTTGAAAAGAAAATAACAAAAACTTTAGCAAAACTGACAATAAGAAATAGGAGAGGTAGCACAGCAGGGAGGGCCTTTGCCTTGCACACATCCGGCCATGGTGCAGTTCCTAGTGCCATCTACCATCCTCTGAGCCTCTCCAGGATGACCCCTGAGTACAGAGCCAGGAGTAAGCCCTGATTATTGCCAGATAAGGGGCCAAAACAACAGCAAAGTTTAAACCACCAATATCAGGAATGACATCTCTAATATTGTCATATATGCGTGTAACCTCTGGCCAGTCATTAGTAGAGGATGCCTAAAGCAACATCTTGCTCACAAGTTCAATGATTTAGAAGGAATAAACTGATTTGTTAAAAAAAAAGTCCAAGTTATTGAACCTCAACCAAGATGAATATATAATGAGTAGCTCTATAGCCATCAAATACATTAAAATGGTCATTTAAAAGCCCCTCTTCACTTTTAAAAAATAATTGAAGAGATAATTTTCATACCCAGTTGCTTTCACTAAAGAATCATTTACTTAGAGCCCCTGCCGCACGAGCATGATCCCGAGGCCGACTAAACTACTTTGGGCACCAGCAGCTCGCAGAAATGCCTCCAGACTGTGAACTGAGCCCCTGCCCCACGCAGCGCCAGGGGGGAAGGGTTTCTCTCTCCAGGCTTTTCCACCTTATGAGCACCACAAAAGGGAAGTAAAAGCTTGCAGTGATGCAATTTCTGGCAGAAATTTCTCTGGACTTTATACAGAAATCCAAAACCACATGGCTGTGACAGTGGCCACGCGACCTCATATCTCTTCATTGTCAGCAATGTAACATGTTATCAAATGGTTCCTTTTCAGCAGGTCTGACTTTGGGGGGAAACTCCAAACAATAATAGTGAGTTTTTTTGTTGAAATATTGAAGGTAATCAAAGTAAAGTGAAATCTATCAGCTACACAGGCGGGGGGTGAGGGACAGGGGTCTTGTGGGTGGGGGGAGGTATACCAGGGCTCCTGGTGGTGGAAAATGTGCACTGGTGAAGGGATGGGTGTTGAGCATTGTATAACGGAGACTTAGACGGAAAGCTCTGTAACTTTCCACATGGTGATTCAATTAAAAAAATAAATAAATAAATAAATTGGGGGGGCTGGAGTGATAGCACAGTGGGTAGGGCATTTGCCTTGCACGCGGCCCACCCGGGTTCAAGTCCCAGCATCCCATATGGTCCCCTGAGCACTGCCAGGGGTGATTCCTGAGTGCATGAGCCAGGAGTGACCCCTGTGCATTGCTGGGTGTGACCCAAAAAGCAAAATAAATAAATAAATAAATAAAATAAAATATTTTTTTAAAAGAATCATTTACTTAGAAGTCAATAAGGAAGTAATACCAACTGTAGATAATTTTCAAAAAATGAATAAAAGAAAAATGATTTTTTTGGCTTTTATAAAAAATGCATTTTTTAAATTTAAAATTTTTTAAATTGAATCACCATGAGATAGTTGCTAAGTTTTCATGTTTGAGACTCGGCCACACAATGACCAAACATGCATCCCTCCACCAGTGCGCCTTCTCCACCACGAATGTCCCCGGTATTTCCCCCGCCACCCCCCCCAGTCCTCACCTGTCTCTATGGCAGACAACTCCCCCCATATTCTCTCTCTACTCTGAGGCATTACGGTGCTCTCGAATTCTTCCACCACCACTCAAGCCTGCCTGCCAGGGCAGACTCTAGATAATTTATTTTCTATTGCTCACTTTGAATACCATGAGAGGTCGCTTCTGGAATTCTAAGATTGTAAACGGTTGGGTTCCAGAGACGTCTCTGTAGGACACGAATTCACTGGGGGGTTCAATTGGGAGTCCCTGGACCAGGGCCGAGGGTGCGCCAAGGTGGCGCCCAGAGGCAGATTGTGGGCGTGACAGCCAGGCTGCGAGGGGGGAGTGGGGAGGTGCAGCCCGACTCCTCTGCCACCGCCGTGCAGCCTGCTGCAGTCTTAGTCCAGTCCCGCATCCCTGGGCCCTGCTTGTGGAAGCTCATGGTCGCCGGGGTTCTGTTGGGGTCTCAGCAGCCAGCCTGAGACCCTGGCCAAACCCCCTGCCCTTAGAGACAGAAACACACTCTCTTCAAACAGGGCCCTGAGGCCCTGTGCCAGCACTCCACCCAGAAGGGCTCCCTGGTGGAGGAGATAGTGGGATGAAACTTGAAAGTCTCCACTTGTCTGAGCTAGCTACCCGACCTTGAGAGGAGGGGAACATAAATCATTAGTTAACATCTGTAAAGGGCCCAGCAAAATGTTTACTCCAGAGCTGATAACCAGGTGTCCATGATGTCCACTCCTCCCTAAATTTTTGCCTTTAAATATTAGTGTGTGAGCTCTAATAAAATGAGAGTTGCTTGACCTCCAACTCTCCCCCCTCTGCATGGTTCTTTCTTGGTGGCGGTGGTGGGGTGGCCGCGGTGCACAGAGGGGCAGAGCAGAGGCTTCTCCCCCTCCCACTCCCTCTCCTACAGGGAGTAAGTCCGGTGGCTGGGGGATCCTACTCCAGTTTGTCAGGGTCTAATGGCCAGGACCCTGACAGGGTTCCATCTGGAGCGGGCAGGGCAAGGGCACCTGCTCCATCTGGGGTGCCTGGTGAAATTGGCTCAGTACGGGGCCCGGAGAGATCTCTGGTGCTGTGGTGTCTTCCAGGACTCACTGCTGTGTCTCTCAACAAGATATATATATATATATATATATATATATATATATATATATATATATATATATATATTTGCTTTTTGGGTCACACTCGGCAATGCACAGGGGTTACTCCTGACTCCTGGCTCTGCACTCAGGAATTACTCCTGGCGGTGCTGCTCAGGGGATCCTATGGGATGCTGGGAATCGAACCTGGGTCAGCCGCATGCAATGCAAATGCCCTCCTCACTGTGCTATCGCTCCAGCCCCTCAAAAAGATACTCTTGTCTCATGTTGTGGGGAGGTGGGGTGGGGGCCCCACCGTGCTGTACTGGGGTCCGACCCTGGCTCTGTTCATGGATCACTCCCGGTGGCATCTGAGGGACCATCCATGGTGCCAGGGGCCCCTCGGAGCTTGGCCTCTGTAAGGCAAGTGCTCTCTCCTCTGCACTCTCTCTGCAGCCCCCCAGCCGAGCCAGCATCACTCACCCTGGCAGCAGAACCCAGGGAAGCTAGCAGGGAAAGCAGACCACACCCCCACTTAAACCTAGATGCCAAAATCTTCAAAAAATATTTACCAATGGGGGCTTGGGGAGTTGGCGCAGGGGTGAGGCACATGTTTCCCCAAACACTGCCAGTGGATCCCCCTGAGCACAGAGCCAGAGAGAGCTTTAGAGCGCCCCTCCCCCCACCCCCCCAGTCAGCAAACTAAACCCAATAATCTATTAGAAGAATGGCATGTCACAACCAACTGGGATTCATTCCAGATATTCAAGACCGCTTCGATATTTGAAAATCAATTACTCTAACATACATAACTTAGGAAAAATTATGAGCGTGTCAATATAAATAGTAAAAGGCGTTTCAGAAAATGCAAAACCCATTCATCCCAACCCTCCTCGGCGGGTCAGGAGTGAAGGGAGTGACGCGCCTTGACAAAGAGCAGTTATCAATTCTGAAGCGAGTGGAAAATTGGTAGAACAGGGAAAGCATTTTTCCCTGAGAGCAGAGACAAAGCAAGGGTGCCCACTCTCATCACTCTTCTCCCACAGGCCCCGGGAAGCGTGAGCCACTCTAATAAGCAAGAAAAACAGTAAGAGGCACATCTACCAGATAGGAAGAATTAGTCTCTTTCTGTTTGCAGGTGACGCATTGCCTATGTAGAAAATCCCGGCCAACCGGCAAACGCCAGTAGTCGTAGGAGGATTCGCTAGGCTGCTCAAGCACTGGAAACACGTGACCTTCAGCAAGGTCGTGGCATCAGTTTACAAAGGGCCGTCACATTTCTGTGTCTGAACAGTTGGCACATGGCACTGTAGCACTGTCATCCCGTTGTTCATCCATTTGCTCGAGCGGGCACCAGTAACGTCTCCATTGTGAGACTTGTTGATACCATTTTTGGCATATCGAATACGCCACAGGTAGCTTGCCAGGCTCTGCCGTGCAGGCGGGATATTCTTGGTAGCTTGCTGGGCTCTCTGAGAGGGATGGAGGAATCGAACCCGGGTCAGCCACATGCAAGGGAAGCGCCCAACGCACTGTGCCACTTAAATGCACAATAGCCGTCACAATCATTTGAAGAAAATGAAATGTTAGGTATCCATGCAGCCAAATAAGTACTGAATCTAAACTCCAAGAATGACTAAAAGAACATTCCAGAAATGCAGACGTGACCATGTTTCTATAGGTGAGAGATTCAACCTAGAAAGCATGTCAATCCCCCCTCCCTTGCCCCCTGGGTCTGAGGTGACTGTAAATTCCCCATCAGTACTGAACTAAGTTTATGTGCACAAACAAGATGATTTTAAGCATCGCATGAACTAGACAAGCCCGAGGTACAAGCTTGAATGATCTTAACAAAGGAGAGTGAAATTGAATACTTGTGAGTACTAAGCCACAGGAATCAAGACTGCGTGGAGGAGATACACAGAACAGAGCAGGACAGAGCCGTGAAATAGAGCCATTCAGACAAGCTCAACCCTTTCTGACAACGCTGCAAAAGCAACTTAATTGGAAATGACAGCCTTCCCAATAAGTAGCACAGGAATAGTTCACTGCAGACCTCCACGGTCGTCTTAACCTAAATGATAAGTCTTATATAAAAGTTAACTCGTCATCAATCTTGGATCTGAATGAAACTTGTAAAACCATAAAACCTTTTCAGGATCAGGAAGAGGTGGAGCTGTCTCAGCCTGAATGCCAAAAGTACAATTCATACGAGGAAGGAAGTTATAAAGCTGGCATCATCCCAGCTACAAACTTCCCTCTTCACAAAGCTACTTAGAAGATGCAACTACAAATCCCAAACTGCGAGAAAAACATCTCGAAGCTCTGTCCAACAGAGGGCTCGTTTCTAGGAGGGGTAAAGGACTTTATAACACAACTTTAAAACGCATCGGATGATACGTTTTTCTGTGAATTTCCTCCTAAATTTAACAGTCAACTAGAAAAGGGGAAAAGGGCCTGGACGGCTATTTTATAAAAGAGAAAATGCAATTGGAACATCAGCAGGTGGAAGCATTTTGAACATCATTAGGCATCTGGGAGGTGCGAGTTCAACCACAGTGAGACATCAGCTCCCACTGACCAGAGCAGCTACAGCCGAAAGAAAATACAGGGGCTGGAGCAATAGCACAGCGGGGAGGATGTCTGCCTTGCATGCGGCCGACCCGGGTTTGATTCCCAGCATCCCATATAATCCCCTGAGCACCGCCAGGAGTAATTCCTGAGTGCAGAGCCAGGAGGAACCCCTGTGCATGGCCGGGTGTGACCCAAATAGCAAAAAATAAATAAATAAATAAATAAATAAATAAATAAATAAATAAATAAAAAGAAAGAAAGAAAAGAAAATACAGTAACACAAATAATTGGGGCGAGCTCTAAGTGGACCCCTCTGCCAGTGCTCTGCTCGCAGGAATACACAGGGGTCATGCTCTGGGACACAGTGCGATCGTGTCTTAAGAGTCTAAACACACAACTACATTCAACACAGCAGCTGCACTCTTGGCCAGGTTTGAGAAACAGAGACTGTGTTTACATATCAACCTGCACATGAATGCTCATCGTGCTTTGTAAGCACAGGAGCTGAGAGCACCCCAGGTCTCTTGCAGAAGGTGACAGTGGCTGAGTCAGCTGACAGTCACACCTCGGAATACTCATCAGCAGCGCAAGGTACAAATAATAGATGCAAACAACTTGGATGATGATCTTCGGAATTAGGTGAAGTTAAAAAAAAAAAGAATCTGCCACATAGACAGGGGGAGGGTTGAGAGGGGGGTATACTGGGGTTCTTGGTGGTAGAAAATGTGCACTGGTGAAGGGATGGGTGTTTGATCACTGTGTGACCAGGACTTAAACTGGAAAGCTTCGTAACTGTTCTCACGGCGATTCAAAAAATAAAAATAATTTTTTTAAAATTAAAAAAAAAACAAATTCAAGGGGCTGGAGCAATAGTGTGGCAGGGAGGGCGCTTCCCTTGCACTGGGCCAACTCCTGTTTGATCCCCAGGACCAAGCCTGCCAGGAGTGATCCCTGAGCACAGAGCCAGGAGTACCCTGAGTGCCAATGGATGAGGTCTGCCCAGTTCTCCAGATGCAGAAACTCAAACAGAGAGGGCTGGAGTGATAGCACAGCAGGTAGGGCGTTTGCCTTGCACACAGACAACCTGGGTTTGATTCCCAGCATCCCATATGGTCCCCCGAGCACCGCCAGGAGTGATTCCTGAGTGCAGAGCCAGGAGGAACCCCTGAGCATGGCCGGGTGTGACCCAAAAAGAAAAAAAAAAAAAGAAAGTCAGAGTCTGCCGGGCCCTTTGCAAGGAGGGTGGGGCTTTGCTGAAGCCTGGAGGGTGGCAGGGGGGGAGGGGGGTGCCTTCCTGCAGTCTGGAGGGCAGCGGGCAGCAGGGCCCTTGCAAGGCTAATCTGCTCCCTTGGTTCCAGGGACGAGTTATTTATACAGGTAGAGGGAGGGTGGGAGACGTCGGTCTTTTGTATTTATTAGAAACTGGGGGGTAGACTGTGGGACAAATAGGATGAGCATCCGGAGGAAAACCAGAATCGGATGATGCGTTTTTCTGTGAATTTCCTCCTAAAACAGACCCTGTGACCCCTTGGAGACTGTTCTGGCCGTTTTCAAGGTCAAATGCAAAATGGGACTGTGTGAGAGGAAGACAGAGGCAGAGAGAGTCGGTGCCTGCTGTCTCTTGTGGAACAGTCATGAGTATTTGCCGCAAAGCAGTTCCTGCAGAGCAGGGTGAGAGCTACGCTACTCTGTCGGATGCAGTGAATCCATGCAGCCGTGCTGTCTGCTTGGGGCCATGCTGCCAAGGCCACCCTCTCTGTGACCCTCCTCTATACTATTTTAGATCTGGAGAACAGGAGTAGTGGCTGCCCAGGGTGACAGCTGGCAGGGTGCAGAGGCCAGCAGTCAGGCGGGGAGAGAGGGCTGGCGGGGCTCAGTACCTTCCCGTGGGGGTGGGCCACACTGAGACACGGGCCAAGTTCTGTAGAGTCACACACAGGTAGAAATATTTTTACATACAGGTCAAGAGAGGGGGTCTGCAATGGCAGTAGACACGAGGGCCAGGACGATTGCCCCGTGGTTGGCAGCTGCCTCATGAGCAGGGGGAGAAGGCGGCTGGGGTGGAGAAGGGGTCACTGAGTCAGTGAGGGTTGGAGGGGTCGCTCGGGATGGGAGATGTGTGCTGAGAGTAGGTGAAGGACCAGACGTGACGGCCTCCCAGTGTCTGTATTGAAAACCATCATGCCCCAAAGCAGAGAGAGTCTGGGGGAGACTGTCTGCCATGGAGGCAGGGGGAGGGTGGGAAAGGGGGGGCACTGGGGACACTGGTGGTGGGGAATGTGCCCTGGTGGAGGGATGGGTGTTCGATCATCGCGTGACTGAAACTCAAATATAGAAAGCTTTAACTGCATCTCACGGTGATTCAATAAAAATGTAGGGTGTCTGGAACAGATCAGAGACATCCTCTCAACATCAAACTCCCACGTGGTTGTCCGGGTCCAGGGGCCACTCCCACAGAGGCTCAGCAAGGACGCTCAGCGCCCAGACCCGAGGGTGCTGGAGGCCACCAGGGCCACCCCAGTGGGGCATATCCAGGGTTGCACCAGCCAATGCCCTGGAAAGCTCCAGCTACATCCAGTGACACTGGGCGTGGGCATAAAGGTACTGGGGTAAACCGAGCTCTGGCCCTAATGCTGGGATGGTTTAGGACTGTTTCGCGAAAGATAATTGGTGAAAACGAGGTGAGGTATTCAAAGAATCTCTCTGGGTTGGTTTTTTGGGGGGAGGGTCACACCTGATGATGCACAGGGGTCACTCCTGGCTCTGCACTCAGGAATTACTCCTGGCGGTGCTCAGGGGGGCATATGGGATTCTGGGAATCAAACCCAGGTCGGCCGTGTGTGAGGCAAATGCCCTACCCGCTGTGCTATCACTCCAGCCCCTCTCTGGGTTATTTTTAAAAAAATATTATTTTTATTTATTTACACTGGTAGTGTTGGAGATGGAACCCGGGTCTAACAGACAAGGCGTGAGCCTTAGCAAGAGCTACTGCCCGGGTCCCTCTGGGTTATGTTTGAAGACTGTCTCATCTGCAAGGATGCCAACAAAGCTTCAGTGAGCGAAGATTCATTTTGTCCTCAGAAGGGCACCCCGCTATGAACAGAAGCCCCACGCCTGTGCTCTGAATGAAGGGAGCGCGAGGGGGAAGGAACACAGACTCTTGACGGGTTATCTGGAAGCAACTAGATGACAGATATTAGAGCCAAGCCTCCCTGCCCTTCCCAGCCCCGATCCTCTCCCCCACCCCACACCCCACACAGCTGGTTTTGTTGAAATATCCTCTTAGTCCTGCTGGGCACAGGTGCCCCCAAACCAAGCATGCTACAGCGAGCGTTCTTGGGCACTTCAGGAGGAGGGTGGAACGTGTGAAGGGCGAATAAGTAGCTATAACATTGGTTACACCTGAAAACAACAGTGCAAGTCACACCCCACCTCCTCTAGCTTACAGGAGAACCTGGGCACAGGTCTTCTTCCTGAAGGCGATCTGATTGGCTGGGTACACGGGTCATCTTCCTGAAGGCGATCTGATTGGCTGGGCACACAGGTCTTCTTCCTGAAGGCAATCTGATTGGCTGGGAGCACAGGTCATCTTCCTGAAGGCGATCTGATTGGCTGGGCACACAGGTCATCTTCCTGAAGGCGATCTGATTGGCTGTGCTCACAGGTCTGCTTCCTGAAGGCTATCTGATTGGCTGGGAGCACAGGTCTTCTTCCTGAAGGCTATCTGATTGGCCGGGCACAGGTCTTCTTTTGACTGAGGAAGAGATAGAGTTCAGTTGAGAGGACTGTGCTTCCTGGAGAGAAGCTGGGTTTTAGGACAAGGATGTGCAGCTAGTACCAAGCCCAAGAAGTACAAATTCCGTGCACTAGTTCTGCCTAATTTCCAGACATTTCAGTGTTCTATAATTTCCTTCTTATTTAATTAACACTTGACCTTCCCCCCACACCCATTCTCCTGAAGTTTCACCATCCACCTCCTCATCGCTGATTCATCCTCATACTTTTTATTAGAGCTTTGTAAAGAAAAAAGAAAAGTTTTTTTTTTAAATGGAAAGATATTCTGGGCAGTGCTCTTAGTATCTCTCCTGTTTCTTAAACCTGACCTCTATCACACTTTTAAAATCAGCCTCTTGTGATACTGTCTGTGATGTCAGTTGATTCAGAGACTTGATACCACAAAACAAACCGAAAAACCCCCAAACTGATGCTTTTTTAACAGTAGCCTTACTTCTCAAAAATAAATGGCACTGGTTAAGTGTGAGAGTCACTTAGCAATCGAGTTACATAACTTCTAATTACCGTCATCTTTCTCAGCTGGAAGGAAGGGGAGTTAGCAGCCAATAAGAATAATGAACATTCAAAACATGGATGAGATGATTATTATATTCAATTTCCCTCTTTATGGGGCAAAGAAGACAAAATGAGATGTCCAGGCGGGAGCAATAGCCCCAGTTCCAGCAATCACGGTGAGGTACTAAGCCAACCTATGACCAAAACAATATACATTTTTTTCTCACGAAAGGGAAAAAGCATTTCTGCTTAAGTGGCATTCCCTGGGAATCTGCTCATTCCAAGCCCCTTGATTTCACCGCCCACCGCTAGGAACACGTTCAGCTTTGATGTTTCAGGACTGCGCTGAGCCCTCTGGCCATGTGGTGCCTTTATTCCTGAGGGGGCTGGAAGCCAGCTCGGCAAATATTTTGTAAGTGATGTGCAGAAAACATTATGCCAGGTGCAGAGATGGTTTCAAGACATAGAACATATACTGCCTTTCTAGCTGCAGCTATAAACAATCACTCCTGTCATTTCCCCCAATTGTTGTGAGGCAGTGCGCTCGCCCTAGCTGGAAACCAATCATTTTTAGTGTTGAGTCCACAAGACCAAGCCCTGTGAAAAACGGTCTGCGTTTTCTCGGAACTGGAGGTGCCGGTCCATTCCCAAAGCCCTAACTTCCGTTGCCAGACCCCACACAAAGAAAGTCAACTCGCCCAGATCGATGGCGTCATGTCTGCCCCTGCCACTAGAGGTCGCTGTTGAGCCTCAGCGCCCGCTTCAGCGGCTGCAGTACCAGGCGGGCCAGAGCTGCCCGGGGTCTCCCAGCAAGGCTCTCCGTGCTGAGTTTCCCTTCCTGCCCTCCGCACAGCTTCCCAGGCAGCCCCGGAGGAGGCTCAGGGAGAGCTCTGTGCTGCGGGCACTCAGTGCCAGTTTCCCGACTCAGCAGACCGGGGCCCTGCGGCCTCTGCACACGGCAAATGGCACTTGAGTCCACACAGACTCCGCAGGCTGCACGGGGAAACCTGCCCTCTCACCCCACGGTGAGCCTTGCCACCCGCCAGGTCTGCCCTGAGGCCCCGTGGGGAGGATGGGGCCGTTTCCAGCTGGTAAAACTGACTGCAACACGCCTTACACGCCAATAGATGTTTCCTCACAGAAAGATGTTTCCCCATGTACATACACACATGTACATACACATGTGTGCATGTACACACGTGCATATACATGCATGCACAAATGGTTCTCACATGGCCACATGAATGCACACATGTGTGCACATGTACAATACTCACACAAACATGCACCGTCACACATGTACATGTGCATACCCATACGCACAGGTGTGTGTACACATACACAAGAACGCAATACACATAAGCACATATGCACACACACAAGCAGACATGCACACACATGTGCACAATGTATACATACATATGTGAACACACATGCACAATACTCACACATAACTGCACATGCATATACTCACATGCACACACACAACACTCATGTACATACATGTTCATCACCTTGCCTATGCATGTATGTGTGCACGTGATTGCATGCATACACAATATGCATCGCCACACATGCTCATCTGCACACACTCAAAGACATGTGCATGCACACACACACGCTCATACAAGCACGCATGCACAGTCATAGAAAGTTTCCTCTCCCGGTCTTCCTCAGAGATTCTGTGCGTCCAGCCCCAGCCCGGCTCTGTCCCGTGGCAGCATTCAGTGGACCGAGAAGGGCGTTGGCGAAGCCACCCCAGCAGACGCCGGCCAGAGGGGCTCTCTGTGTGGAGAAGGGCCCACGGGTGTTGCCTTAGGACAGACAGAGGACCAGGGACGCTCAGGGACGGGCGCGTGGCTGCCCGTGAGGGGCCTGATGGGCCCACGGCCCTGCTGCAGGCGGGCCTGGAGGCCCCCACGCACCAACTGTGGCCCCCAGCCCACAGGGGCCTCCTGGTCTCCGGCGCTGCAGAGGCTCCGGGGCTCCCCCTGAGTCTGGGGCCGAGGGTGGCCGGGACTGGCGCCCAGCTCTCCTTAGCCCTTCTCGGGATCACCCCGACCCCCAGAAGGGGTGAAGCCGGTAGAGTCGGGCCGGGGGGCCGGGCAGGGACTTGCCAGCAGAGCGAGATGGGGCAGGGCCCGGGGCCCGGGTAAAGGGGGGCGGGCAGTGGCCGGTGCTGCGAGCTGGCTGGTGGCATGTCCCTGCCCCCCGGGGCACGCTGGTGGCATGCGTGCTCTACCCAAGGGCCCGGAGTCCCCATTCTCGGGTCAGCCAGCCCCGTGCACAGGCCCACACGCGTCCCCTCAGGCCCCTTGCAGGCCGTGCTGCTGAGCCCACTCGAGGCTCAGCCCCACAGGGTCAGGAAACGCTCAGAAACACAGCAGGTGGCGGTGCCTCCGCGGGCACAGCCACAGGCCCTGCCAGGGGCCCCTCCACTGGCCAGCCCTGCCTCCCCGGCGGGCCCACCCCTGCCTTCTCCTCCTCTCCTCCACCCGACCAGCACCGGCCTCTCCCAGGCCACACTCGGGAAGCGCCTGCTCTTTTGCTGTTGTTGTTTTCTCTTTTGGGGGGTCACACCCGGCGATGCACAGGGGTTCCTCCTGGCTCTGCACTCAGGAATGAGTCCTGGTGTTGCTCGGGGGACCGTGTGGGATGCCGGGGATTGAACCTGGGTCGGCCGCGTGCAAGGCAAACGCCCTCCCGGCTGTGCTATGGAAGCGCCTGCTCTCGCCCGGGGCTAGAGAGACTCTTGGCTGACCCCGAGGGGCCACGGCTGGGTCCCTGCGTATGAGGGCCTGGGACTCATGCAGGCCTGGCACCCCCCTGGGCATCTCTGGGTACCCCACGTCTGGCATGCAGAATCCGGGGCCTTTGCTGTGGCTCCTGGCAGCCGTGCCAGCTGCGAGCCCACCCCTTCCATCAGGTGCCCTGAGGGTGCAGAGTAGGTGTCCGGGAGCTCGGGGAGACAGGACACACCTTTGTGCCTTTGAAGAAAGTGTCACGAAGCACCTAGCTAGACCTGCCACTAGTGCACGCCCCCAAATGCACTTCTCTGCCAGCCCAGAAGCTGACAAATTCTGCCTTCTTCACAAGCCAGTCTCGAGGGCACAGGACGCCCAGAAACCCCGGAGCCCGTGGTTGCAGGTGCTAATGGAAGCAAATAATACCTTCCCCTCCCTGAAAGCAAGCGAAGCTTTTATTCCTTTGTGTCAGCGGCAGCTTTGAGATCCTACTTGCCCGCGCCTTTTCGCTACAAACACCCTCCTTAGAATTCAAGAAATTACAGCTCATTATCTTGCCTAATTTGCATGCTTCCCGATTATATACCGAGAGATACAAAACACAAGAATACAAACATTTAGGGGCAAACAATGATTTGAGTCTGGAAAAAAAACAACTTCCTTTATTTTGTCGCCACCGTAATTCTTTCTCTTGTTGCCAGACACAAATAAGAGAGCAAATTCATTTTGGACAACAGAGTGGTAGGTCCCTGGGGGGTTCTGTTATCCCTGAAAGCTGCACAAAGAAGGTATTTGGACAGTGACACAACCCACACGCTGCAGTACCTCTGGGCTGGCCGTCAGAGATGCAGGCGGCTCTGCTTTGATTTGAGTCTCCTCTGAGACCAGAAGGTTCCCTGGTTTCCACCAGGATACGAGCTGGAGTCCAGAAGTCAAAGGATAATTATCCCCGGGGAGCAAGACCAAGGGAATCTCTCTGTCTTCCCTCCCACAGCACCGCTATATTGGCCCCTCCCCTCACACTGGCCTCACGCTCCCCCCTTCACAGTGTCCAGCACCGAACCCATCTACACTGCCAAGTGCTTTTTATTTTATTTTTCAAAAATTTTATTTCAACACCATGGTTACAAAGTTGTCTACACTAGAGTTGTTTCGGGCATTCAATGCTCCAGCACCATCCCACGGCCAGTGTGGCCCTCCCTCCACCCTTGTTCCTAGTTTCTCACCCACCTCCGGAGCCCGCCCTCTTGGTAAGCACAAAATCATTTATTTTCTGTTGCTTATTACAACAAAATAGTAAGTCAATGGTTCACCATCATGAATCACGAAATCCCGTTAATCACCGATTTCTCGGGCGGGCTCAGTAACATCTCATTTCGTCCTTTCCCTGAGATCTTAGAAGTCTATCTGGACTGGGCCCTCCTAACGATGTTGCACTGGGGGCTTTTCAGGGTCAGGGGAATGAGATCCAGCTTGTTACTGGATTTTGCATATGAATACACCATGGGGAGCTTGCAAGGCTGTCCCATGTGGCAGGAAACTCTCAGAAGCTTGCCAGTTTCTCCCAGAGGGAGAAGTAGGCTACAAGATATCATGTGGCCACTGTGCAGCCGCGCGCTTCTGAGAGCTTGCTTTTAAGTCTCTCTCTGGATGTTGGGTGTTGATGGGATTACACACACCTGGGTTCCTCTGCCGGTACCTTCATGCATGAGGCCTGTCCAAACGTGTAGAGAGGAGCCTCCAGCATGGCTGTAGCTAGGTTCCGGTGGTCTTTGGCTGTCGGGAGCTCTGCTCGGGGTGGGGAGGGAAGCTGGAGCCCATCCCCTCCGAGGGGCCCCGGGGAAGACAGCCAGTCAATTGTACAGTAATCCCAAGTCAATGGTTCAGTAAAGAAAATTTGTGAAATTTGTTCTGTGTCGTGTGGGGTGTCTGAAGGTTTTTCGGAGGCTTCCCTGAGCTGCTTGCTGCTGGCTGAGTCGTCCCCGTTGTCCCTTCTGCTTACTGAGCTTCGTGGCTTCCACGCTACTTTCTGACTAACTTGTAGTGCTCCTGCTGGACTGTCAGTATTGTGGAGTTGGGAGGTGTCGTGCGGCCACGTACATGGTTATGAGCGCCAGGAGCTCCAGAATTAGGGGAAGATTTTTTATTTTTATTTTTATGAAATCACCGTGAGATACAGTTATAAAGCTTTCATGTTTGAGTTTCAGTCATGCAATGATCGAACACCCACCCCTCCACCAGGGCACATTCCCCACCGCCAATGTCCCCAGTGTTCCCCCTCTCCCACCCTCCCTCTGCCTCCATAGCAGACAGTCTTCTCCATACTCTCTCTCTCTCCCTCTCTCTCTCTCTCCCTCCCCTTCCTTCTCTTCTCTCTCTCTCTCTCTCTCTCTCCTCTCTCTCTCTCTCTCTCTCTCTCTTTCTCTCTCTCTCTCTCCTTTTGGACACCATGGTTTGCAACACAGACACTGAGAGGCCGTCACGTCTGGTCCTTTACCTACTCTCAGCACACACCTCCCCTCCCGAGCATCCAACCCTCACTGACTTTGTGATCAGAATTTGAGGAAGATTTTTCAGCCTGAAGACCAGTGCCCCTGTGAGTTTCATTGGCTTGGCTGAGTTTTTCCCAAGATTTCTCCTGAGGCTGTGAAGCTGGGCCGTGTATAAGGAGCTGCCGGGCTCTGCAGGGCGGGGTCTTAGCCCGCCCCTCCTGGGGAGCCCCAGCGTGTTCTTCAGGCCAGAGATCGGAGGGCCGGTGATCTCGTTGGCTCGCTGTCCCTTCTGAGATTTCTTGTGAGGCTGTGAAGCGTTTACGTGGCGGCGGCGGCGGTTGTGAGTTCCGGCCAGTCAGAGCCGAGTATCTTTTCTCTTTCTCTTCTCTCCACATGCGAATGAGGCTTGTGGGATAATCGATAGGATCACACCTGTCTGGTGCTCCCTCAGAGACCTGGGTGCCCCCCCCCCCCCCAAAGCCTGGCCCGTCTCCACCAGTGACATTGGGCCTGACTCCTGACTGCCATGAGGTAGCACTGGCCCGTAGCAAGGGCTCGTGTGACTCCTCCCCCCCATTGCAGACCCTTCCCGGTGGCCTTCCCGAGGCCCTACGGAGAGGCAGGGTGAGAGACCAGGCCACTCCCAGCATTTGCCGACTGTGTCTCCCGGGCCCGTGTCCTCTGAGTTCGGGTTTGGTCTTTCCCCTCCTCTATGAGTTCGGGGCTCCGGACCACAGCTGCAGAGCGTCTGCCCAGAGCCCCTTGGGGTTGCAGGTGTCCCAAGGCACCCGCGTGGCTGAGGCTGCAGGGCAGGGTGCCAGGTGGACAGTGCGCAGAAGCCCACTTGGAGGCCTGACTCAGACCAGGTGCCGGGGACGGCCGGTGTCCTGCTGTGTCCGTTACCCCAAACAGTGACGAGAGGAGCTTCTCCACTGAGCTGGACGCTGGGAAGGACCGGGCAGGAAAGGACCGAGGGACGTCTCGAGGCACGGCCGGGCTGCCCCCTGGGAGACGAGGGAGGAGGTGGCTTGGTCTCAGCCCTGGCTTCCTGCCTGCCCGTCCCCGGCTCCCCATTCCAGCTGCCCCCGGCCCCCCATCTAGTCCCCGCCAGAGCCCACGTCTTCCAGAGGCAGGTCGTTCTATCCATCCATTGCTCAGCACGCAGATATTTCGTTCCTCCTTCTCAAGAGCCAAAATTGGACACCCCAGGGCTTTCTTCTTCTGTCACTGTCACTGTCACTGTCATCCCATTGTTCATCGATTTGCTCAAGCGGGCACCAGCAATGTCTCTCATAGTGAGACTTGTTGTTACTGTTTTCGGCATATCGAATACACCATGGGTAGCTTGCCAGGCTCTGCCGTGTGGGTGAGATACTCGCGGTAGCTTGCCGGGCTCTCTGAGAGGGGCGGAGGAATCGAACCCGGGTTGGCCGCATGCAAGGTGAACGCCCTACCCGCTGTGCTATCGCTCCAGCCCAGCTTGCTTCTTACTGCTGTTGATTAAGTATTTACAGGTTTGTCCCGGAGTCACTCACCTGGCACCTCACGTGCCCCCCACCCCCCAGGGCTCCCACCGGCCACCTCTCCATCCACACACCCATGATTTTCCATGCCGTGGTAGGTGAGTCACAGTTACCCGATCTTTAGTGCCCGCTGGCTCCCCCCTTCACCGTGGGGTCCGAGGCGAGCCAGCCTGAGTGTCCCCATATCCAAACTCGACCTACTTGTATTTAACCAAGACCAAGTGGCAGGGGCTGGCGTCAAGGCTGCTCTTTCACGCCTTCCATGCCCGAGGCCCCGAGTGTGATCCCTGGAACTCGTGGCCCCTGACCCCCTTGGTATAGCCCCAAAGGGCCTGGGCAGCACGGCGGCGGCGGGGGGGGGGGGGCGGCTGGAGCATTGAATCTTCCATTCCGATGGCTGAGGACCAGTGGGGCAGCCCCTGTGCCCTGCTAGGCACGTCTGGCGACAAGCCCCCGGGAAGAGAATGGGCTAAGACCTGGATGTGGGGGTCCCCGGGGGACTTCCGTGAAGCGGAGGGGAGACAGTGGCCTGGGGAGGGGTCTGCCGTGTTCTGACAGAGACGGTCTCAGCCTGGCCACGCGTCCGCCCACAACACGACACTCATGCCTGATCCTCTCCTCTCTCCAGCACGCACGTCACTGAAATCCCGGAGCTAAGTAGACGAGGCCAGCATGGCTGTCAGGGGGTCCCATGACTCATGGCCCCGAGAGCTGGGTTATTTGGACGGTGGGCGTGGCCTGGTCCCCATGTCAGTGGTCAGGAAGGTGCGTGACCCAGACCCCCGGGACAGACCTTGCGTGATGAATCACCTCGTGTGAGCACTGTTACAGGGTTTACAGTGCGGGAGATGCAATAGTTCCCCTAGAGAGGCTTGTTTGTGTGTGCCCACGGCGAGTCCCGCGCCCGGCGGCTGGCTGGTGCCGTGGGCTGCGGGCTTGGCGGGGAGAGGGCGGCTCCGGTGTGTTTCAGATCCTGACTGGCCTGGGGAGGGCGCGACAGGCCTGGCACGCAGTCATAGGGCAGCTTCCCGTCAAGGCTGCCCAGACCCCTCCCACCTGCCCTGACGCTCTTTCTCTGTTTGCTTCAGGCACTGCACTGGCCTTTGGAAGTCTGGCGTGCCCAGGAGTGGGATTCTGAGCCATCCCCGGGACACAGCCGGGCAAGGCCGCGGTGTCCAGCGGCCACTGAGCCCAACACCAGGGGGCTGCCCATTTCAAGCCAATGTCTGGACTCACAGCCGCGACAGGCTAATTTCCTGCCTTCCCCGCAGACAGGGCCTGAAACCGTTTATTTTCCTCGTGGGAAACTGATCTCAAAGCCCCAGGGCTGTGACGAGAATGTCAAGCGGGGTGTGGATGATCGGACAATATTTAGCCCCAACGCAGAGGGGTTCCACGCAGGTGTGAGAGACGGAGAGCTGGAAAGGAGGGAGGAAGAATCGTGGTGGTGTCTCGGGAAGGGCCATCTGCCCCCTGCGTCAGGACCCCCGCTAAGCACGCAGCCGTGGGGGTTTCAGGGTTGGCACCCACTTCCGGGAGGGTGGGCTAAGGGGCCCAGTGTAAGGGCAAGATTCCGCTTCCTTGGTCCACTCTGAGGCTGTTGCAACAATGTTGCAGTTTTACTTGACAGTCCGAGGCATTTAAGACTTACTCTCGGGAGAAATACACATTTTTAGGGAGGATCACATGACTGTCTCCGAGAGCAGCCTATTCAGCCCCCTTTTATTAACTAGGTTGATGTTTTAACCAATGATATTCAGCCACATGGGCAGGATATGCAAATTAACTTAGTCAAGGGAAACAGTATCAAAGTCAGTTACACATTCCGAAGTATAGTCAGTTAAAGTAACAGTAACAGTAATAGTAACAGTAACAGAAAAACAACTTTTACATCCAAGCCTAGCTAGGCCTGAGATTATAGGATGTTGTACACCAACAGAGGCGAAGCAGGATGGAGGAGGCCCGTGATAAATTCCAGGTCCCCAATCCTCGCATTTTCTCTGAGGTCTGACTGCCTCCGGACCTTTGGACGTGCTGAGTGTCCTCACTGCTTGTGGCAGGAATGCGCTCTCTCACCTTTTCCCCTGCTGCTGTAACTCGGACACGCTCGTCCAGCCCACTCTGGCCCCACCATCCCCTCGCCTGCTTCCTTGGCCCCCTGCGCTGCCATGCTGGCCCTTAAACTCTCCACACCAGCTCCCTGTGAGTCCCTTCTGGGGTCTGAGCTGCCTCGAGTCCACTTCTCCTAACTCGATCGTCTGCCCCACATGCATTTAAAATTCCTTGAAAGCAATGGCACAAACCACCGACTAGCTATCCCCTCCTTCTTAACAAACATGATGAGAATATCTGCAGGCCCACAGGCCCTTGGGGGCCTCTTTGGATCAGCAGACAGGCACCAGCGTTGTTGGCTGAGCAAAATTGGGCTCTCTCGAGGTTAGAGTTATCCTAATTATTTGATGCTATTATTCTTATGGGAATCTTTAATATCTTTGGGTTCTTATTTATTTACTTATTACTTATTTACTTATCTACTTATTACAAGCTCCCCGTGGCGTATTCATATGCCAAAACCAGTAACAATGATGGGTCTCATTTCCCTGACCCTGAAAGAGCCTCCAATGTGGCACCGTTGGGAAGGACGAGTAAAGGGAGGCGGCTAAAATCTCAGGGCTAGGACAAATGAAGACGTTACTGGCACCTGCTCAAGCAAATCGATGAACAATGATACAGTGTTGACAGTGATACAGTGATACTCATTACTTTGGGGCCACCCCAGTGGTGCTCAGGCATGCTCCTGGCTCTGTGCTCAGGACTCCAGAAACTCTCCAGTACCAAGCACAGATGGTGCGTTAGCTGCGTGCAAGGTAAGCGCCCCCTCTGCCTTACCCCCCCTCCTTCACCTCCAGCCCAGTCTCCAAGCTTTAAGCAATAAAAAGCTACCACTTGAAATCGATTGACATATACATGCCTTTTGCTCTGATTTAAAAAAAAAATATTGAATCACCATGAGAAAAGTTATAAAGCTTTCAGGTTTAAGTCTCAGCCGTACAATGCTCAAACACCCATCCCTTCACCAGTGCACGTGTTCCACCACCAAGAACCCCAGTATACCCCCCCATCCCACCCCCCACCTGCCTGTGTGGCTGATGACCTTCACTTTACTCTCTCTTTACTTTGATTACATTCAATATTTCAACAGAAAACTCCCTATTATTAACTGGAATTCCCTCCCTTCCCAAATCAGACCTGCTGAGAAGGCATTATGGCATTATTTGATAATTTGTTTTCCATTACTGAGAATGAAGGGCATGTGCAGTTTTGGATTACTGGTAGTTTAGTAATTAAGTCTAGAGAAATTTATGCCAGAAGTCGCGGCACTGCAAGCTCATACCTCGCTTAGGGGGCTCCATGAGATGGCGGTCGCCACTCCGCTGGGAGAGGAAAGGCCGAGAGAGAAACCTTCCCCTCCCAGGGTGGCGGGGGCCATAGTTCACAGTGCAGAGGCATTTCTGCACGAAGCTGCTGGTGTGAAAGCAGTCACTAGGCCTCGGGATCATGGGCTTTTAGGGCGGAGCATCCGTTCTCGGTCTGGCCTTTAGTATTGCTCTGGCTGGTTATTATGTTTTGCTTTTCTGTCCCTCCGTGTCCCCCACCGTCTCCTTGAGCTGATGAAAAAATGTGTTGATAGGATCCAATTAAGCCGAGCAGAGAAACGCAAACAAAGCTCCCTGCGGAGAGTCTACACTCTGGGGCCCGAGGGCAGGTCAGAGGGGGAGAGCCCGACGCACCCGCCCGGTGCCCGCACAGGTGCCCGCACAGGTGCCCAGCCCCCCGTCCTGCCCTTGGCTCCTGGCCGCTCTCCTGCCTGTGAACCCGGCCACCCATCCTGCCGCTGCAGCCAGGTGTGTGTGTGCACCAGGTACTGAGAAGGGGGAGGAGCGACACTGCGGGGAAGCACAGGCCCCGCCACACAGACGTGCAGCACACAACTCAGGTGCGGACATCAGCGAGATTGTGCAGTGTGCAACACCACAACGCAGGGTGTGGACGTCAGCGAGATTGTGCAGTGTACAACACCACAACGCAGAGGTTTGGATGTCAGTGAGATTGTGCAGTGTACAACACCACAACTCAGGGTGCAGACATCAGAGAGACTGCAGTATGCAACACCACAACTCAGGGTGCAAACATCAGCGAGATTGTGCAGTGTACAACACCACAACTTAGGGGTGCGGACGTCAGTGAGATTGTGCAGTGTACAACACCACAACTCAGGGTGCAAACATCAGCGAGATTGTGCAGTGTACAACACCACAACGCAGGGGTGCGGACGTCAGTGAGATTGTGCAGTGTGCAACACCACAACGCAGGGGTGCGGACGTCAGTGAGATTGTGCAGTGTGCAACACCACAGCCGGTGCATCCCTGGTGAGCACCACAGCTAACAGAGGACAAGCCCCGCGGGCGTGTGTGGGGACCCCATTCATAGCAACAACACCTACAGAGGGAGGGGGAGGGAGGGAGGGGGGAAGAAGCAAGGGAGGGAAGGAGGGAGGAAGAGGAGAGGAGAGAAAGGAAGAAAGGAAAAAAGGAAGAAGGAAGGAAGGAAGGAAGGAAGGAAGGAAGGAAGGAAGGAAGGAAGGAAGGAAGGAAGGAAGGAAGAAGGCAGGCGGCAGGCAGGAAGGAAGAAGGCAGGAAGGAAGGAAGGAAGGAAGGAAGGAAGGAAGGAGGAAGGAAGGAAGGAAGGAAGGAAGGAAGGAAGGAGGAAGGAAGGAAGGGAGGGAGGAAGGAAGGAAGAAAGGAGGAAGGAAGGAAGGAAGGAAGGAAGGAGGAAGGCAGGCAGGAAGGAAGAAGGCAGGAAGAAGAAAGGCAGGAAGGAAGGAAGGAGGAAGGAAGGAAGGAAGGAAGGAAGGAAGGAAGGAAGGAAGGAAGGAAGGAAGGGAGGGAGGAAGGAAGAAGGCAGGCAGGAAGGAAGGAAGGAGGAAGGAAGGCAGGAAGAAAAAGGCAGGAAGGAAGGCAGGAAGAAAAAGGCAGGAAGGAAGGAAGGAAGGAAGGAAGGAAGGAAGGAAGGAAGGAAGGAAGGAAGGAAGGAAGGAAGGAAGGAGGGAGGGAGGGAGGGAGGGAGGGAGGGAGGGAGGGAGGGAGGGAGGGGGGAGGGAAGGAAGGAAGGAAGGAAGGAAGGAAGGAAGGAGGAAGGAAGGAAGGAAGGAAGGAAGGAAGGAAGGAAGGAAGGAAGGAAGGAAGGAAGGAAGGAAGGAAGGAAGGAAGGAAGGAAGGAAGGAAGGAAGGAAGGAAGGAAGGAAGGAGCCTAGGTTCTATGAGACTAGGCATGGTCTAAAAGCATTTGGGGAGTGTGAGTTGGCTTCTCAGAGGCGGAATCTTCCAGACGGGGCTGGAGGGAGGGGGGAATAACTCTAGGGCTTTAGAGCCGTTCCGAGTCAGGTGCCATGTGCTCCTGTGTGCCATTTCCCAGAGTGGCTACGGCTCCATGAGTCCACGCAGCTTTTATTAGTGACAGTCCTAAGCCCTTGAAGGAAGCCGCCGGGGTTTGATGGGGTTGAATGGAGCCGCACGATGACCTGGGCGGGCGGCTGTTGGAGCAGCTGGTGCCTCTGACTGTTCTGCTGTTTCGTCGGCAGGTCAAGTTCTCCAGGCAAAGGGCCTTCGCCTCTTGTGTTCGTGCGTTTGCAGGTATGTGATGCTTTTGGACACTGTTTTGGACGGTCTTTCTGACCTCGGAAAGTGGCAGCCCCTCGGCCCTATGTTATAAAGATGAAAAGGCCCGTGGAGGAGAGAACCGGAGGGGAGGACGGGGAGAGGCAGCTAGGGGTGGCCCAGGGCAAGGGTCAGGGCCGGAGCTCAGCTGGGCTAAAGGGGTGAGGCTTCCCCCTGGGCCAGCACACAGTGACGGCCTTAAAAGTAGGTCTGCCAGTGAAGGACCAAACATGACGGCCTCTCAGTGTCTGCACTGCAGCCATAATGCACAAAAATAGAGAGAGAGTACGGGGAATACTGTCTGCCATGGAGGCAGGGGGAGGGTGGGGAAGGGGGGTATACCAGGGATACTGGGGGTGGGGAATGTGCACTGCTTGCGGGATGGGTGTTTGATCACCGTGAGATTGTAACCCAGACATGAAAGCCTGTAACTATCTCACGGCGATTCAATAAAATAATCATAATAATAAAAAGGTCTGCCAGAGCCAGGGCACCCTGCCCCCACCCTGCACTGGGGGCCCCTGGGGTCTCAGGCGATGACCCCGGAAGGAAGGAATCCGAGAAGATCAAGCCATTCACGCTACAGGATGGGTCCAAGAGCGTCCTGCAGCGAGGCCGGCAGAGGGAGCGGGCAGGCGCAGAGCCCTCTCGCTCGCACAAGTGCAGGACATACAGAGTAACAGCCCAAGGCCACAGAAATGATGAGTGGGGAGGAACTGGCCTTGGGCAGGGAGGACGCGGGGGAGGGGAACCCTACCCAGTGGGGAGGGGAGTGGTCGCGGGGGGCTGCTGCCAGGCGGATGAGGTGGGCAGGAAACCACAGCCATAATCCTACGGTAACCCCCAGCTCCTGACAGGAACGGAAAGGCACTACCGCTGGGAAGGGGGAGGGAAATGGGGACGCGGAGGGGGAGGGGGCCATGGGCAGAGGGGCCAGTGCTGGGACACGTATGCCGGGAGGAAACTCAACCATGAACAACTCTGTACGTGACGGTGCCTCAATGAAAATTCTTTTGGTTTTGGTTTGGGGACCGCACCCAGCGATGCCCAGGGCTGACCCCGGGCTCAGCACTCAGGAATCACTCCTGGTGGTACTCGGGGGACCCTAGGGGTTGCTGGGGATTGAATCCGGGTTGACTGTGTGCAAGGCAAGTGCCCTCTCCGCTGTGCTATCTCTCCAATCCAATAAATAAATAAATGTTTTTAATGGAGAATTGATGCCCTCAAGCCAGAGCACCTCCCTAAGGAATCCTTTGGCGCCGTGAAGCCACCCCCTTGGAGAGGGTCCGAGCCGAGGATGAGGTGTCCTCCATTCTGCACCTCAGCGCTCCCGACAGCCGCCCTCGGGGGGTGCAGTTCCGGGAGGGGCTGTTTCTGGCCGGAAGCCAGCCAGGAGGCCTGCCCCGAGGTGCGGGTTGGACCTCGTGCTTGCTGTGGTCTGTGCCCCCACCCCGGGTCATGAGTGGTCCACGTGTCGTCCGCGCACAGAGTGGCTTTGTGCCGAGTTGAGGGCGTCTGTGCCCGCCGGCTGCCCGGTGCCAGGTGCTGGCTCGGCCTCTCAGCGGGAGCCTGGGAGGAAAAGGAGGAAGAAAGACAAAGGGGGAAAGGGGAGAGGTTCTTGTCTGCTGGGGTGTGACAAGACGCTCCGCGCAGGGCTGTGGCGGCTCGATGCCCACGGGAGAGCAGGAAGAACACGTGGTGCCCGCCAGCAGGGCTTTCAGAAAGGGACCCTGGCCGCCCGGCTCTGTAGCTTGCCAGGATTCATAAAAAGAGCAACTCGGTTCTAGACTCCGCCACCCCGGCGTCAGAGACCCCAGGGAGGGGACAGGAGGGGACATTTGCCTGGCAGGGTGTTTCACGGTGAGCCACGTTCAGCCTCAGCACATAGTGCCCCCACTTACAGCTCTGCCAGGCCCCTGAGCACAGAACCAGGAGTCATCCCTGAGCACTGCTGGCTGTGGCCCACACACCAGAAATTCCAGGTAATTCCAAGGAGGGCCTGAAACCTTCAGGTTTACCGTGTAGAAACACATCGACTGTGTTTTCCCAAGCCGGCCTGGAACAGCTTTCGAGCTTACATGCCGGTGTTTATCTCAAAGGCAGAGAGCAACAGTTTCGAGTCCCCAAAACTCTCAAGCAGAACGTGTCAGAGCACGTGGCCAACGACCCAGGCCTCTGATGGCAAGAAGTGTTTTAAGCGAATATGAAAATGGAAATCTCATTCATATTTAAATAGCTCTCCACATCGATAGAGACGCTCTAAAGCGTCACGGAAAATGAACAGCCTGATGATGAGTCAGCGAAAGGACATGGAGGGGATTAGTAACTACTCGGACAAATGCCCGGCCTTGCTCTTAACACAAGAAAAATAAGTTCAGCGCCAGAACTTGTAAACATAAACAATAAAAACGTAGGGGCTGAGGGGGCTGGAGCAATAGCACAGTGGGTAGGGCGTTTGCCTTGCATGCAGCCGACCTGGGTTCGATTCCCAGCATCCCATATGGTCCCCTGAGCACCGCCAAGAATGATTCCTGAGTGCAGAGCCAGGAGTAACCCCTGGGCATCGCTGGGTGTGACCCAAAAAGCAAAAAAAAAAAAAAAAAAAAAAGTAGGGGATGAAGTGATAGTACAGTGGGGAGGGCATTTGCCTTGCACACAGCCAACCTGGGTTCCATCCCCGGCATCCCCTATGGGACCCTGAGCACTGCCAGGAGTAACCCCTGAGCATCACTGGACGTGACCCCAAAAGCAAAAAAAAAAAAACACACAAAACCACAACTATTAAGAATGTACAGTTGTACATAATGAACAATGAGAACATTATAAAAATCAAAAACACGATGATCTATTGGCCATCTCTCCTGTCAGTCAGGCGAAAATTTTCCAAAACTCCAATGAAAATTTGGTCTTTAGATTGACATGCCCTCATCATTTGAACATCTCTAATTCCAGACTGCAACTCGGAAGATATTTTCAATACACGAAAGATTTCTGCTCGTGGACACGACCATAATATTTATCACATGAGGGAGACAGTGAAGAGGCTGAGTAAGTCGGGGGCAAACACAGAGTCTGGCTTTCTATAAAACCGGGAATCATATTTTACACGGTTCATTGTGCCTCAGGGGAAATCTCGCTCTTTAAAGATCTTTCCACCACAAAAAGATAACGCCACGGCGTGACGGGGGCTGGCATTTAAGATATGAACCTTTTTTTAAATTTTAGTGGCTAGTTGTGATTTTGAGACACGCAGACAGAGAGCTGCGCCTGGGTGTCCGTGTCTGATGGGGCAGGGTGTGCGAGCTGCGCTCTGGCGAGCAGGCGGGTGTTTGCTCGGGGCGGGGGTGTTTATTCTGTTTAAAGACCCGCACTTAGTAAGCTGAGCCCCAAAGGCACCTCCAGAGCGAGCCTCCCACCGGGGTCCCTCTTACAAAAATGACAAGTGCGTCCCTGTCTGAAGCACTCGTCTTTTCTCCTTTTTCAGACTGACATATCGGGAACCCCGCCCCCTTTTTGGTTTTTGGAGGCAAAACAATTTGATGGTTCTTATTCCCACCCGGAGTGGGTGTTGGCTGTGAGGTGAGAGTGCTGGTGTGTGTGCACCGCAGGATATTCCCTCCTCGGAGCCGCTGACAGGGACATGCATTATTCATGGTCACAGCAGCAGGGAGCCCGGCTCTGCACTCTGTGTGTGTGTGTGTGTGTGAGAGAGAGTGTGTGTGTGTGTGAGTGTGTGTGAGTGTGTGTGAGTGTGTGAGTGTGTGTGAGTGTGTGTATGTGTATGTGTGTGAGTGTTGAGTGTGTGAGTGTGAGTGTGTGTGAGTGTGTGTGAGTGTATGTGAGTGTGTGTGAGTGTGTGTGTGAGTGTGTGAGTGTGTGACTGTGGTGTGAGTGTGTGTGTGAGAGTGTGTGTGTGAGTGTGTGAGTGTGTGTGTGAGTGTGTGTGTATGTGTATGTGTGTGTGAGTGTGTGTGGGGGGTGTGAGTGTGTGTGTGTGAGTGTGTGGGGGTGTGTGAGTGTGTGTGTGAGTGTGTGTGTGTGTGAGTGTGTGTGTGTGAGTGTGCGTGCGTGCCCGCCACGCAGTGGGCCCTGATTGCTGGCCCGTGACTCTTTCTGTTAAATGATTAGGAAACGGCCTTTGCGGGGAGCTGCAGGAAGTGCGGTGCCTCGGGCTTCGTTACACGTCTGTGAAATGTGGTGACAGGCTCCAGCCTCTGGGAAATGGCACTAATGACCCCACGACCGTGTGCCGGGGCCGCCGGCAGCCCCCGGGGTCTCTGGCAGGACGCCACGGGCCAGGCAGCCTTTCACTTTAGGGTGCGGCTCCGTGCCACAGTTCCGGGTACAGGGACAGAGCCTGGGGGCACGCGTGTGGTGCAGGGAGCGGGCCCTGGCCCCTGACCGCCGACTCACAGCCCGCCCTGCTGCCCACAGACTCTCCGCCCTGCGCCCCGACAGCCCCGGCCCGCCCCCTCACACCAGCCCGGAGAGGTGCTGGCCCCCAGCGTGACCCCTGGGCTTGACCCCTGGAGAGACCTGCAGAGAAATTGGAGACACAGCGGTCCGGGCTGCACCCCGGTCCCGGAGTCAGGCAGAGGCGCCCCCGGCCGGCCACTGGGAATCACGGCACGAGCAAAGGCCCTGAGTCTGCGGCCCCCAGCCTGGGCCTCTGCTGGGCTCCCCCAGCCTCCCCCCTCCCACCATCTCCACTTCCTCCTTCCCTCCCTCCCTCCCTCCCTCCCTCCCTCCCTCCCTCCCTCCCTCCCTCTCCCCCTCCTTCCCTCCCTCCCTTCTTCCTTCCTCCCTCCCACCTTCCCTCCCTCCCTCCATCCCTTCCTTCCTTCCCTCCTTCCCTCCTTCCTCCCTTCCTTCCTTCCTTCCCTCCCTCCCACCCTCCCTCCCTCCCTCCCTCCTTGCTTCCTTCCTTCCTTCCCTCCTTCCCTCCTTCCTTCCTTCCTTCCTTCCTTCCTTCCTTCCTTCCTTCCTTCCTTCCTTCCTTCCTTCCTTCCTTCCTTCCTTCTCTCCTTCCTTCTTATTCCTTTCCACTCTTCCTCTCTCCATCCCTTCTTCTTTCCCTGTCTCTCCCTCCCTCCGTTCCTTCCTCTCTTAATGGAACTGTGGAAATCTAACAAATATTCCTATGTGCACTAGGCACTGGCCCACGGTGGCGCCCTCACGAGTGGCGGGAAACACATCCTGAGTGGGTGAGAAGATTCCTAAGGGATGTGGGGACAGCCGACTGCCCTAGTGGAGAGGTCATGGTGAGGGATGACAAAGTGTCAGACTAGGAATGGAGCCGTCGGGGCAGAGGGGACCGGGCAGGGCAGGTGCCTTGCTTGATGCCCACACCGCATGCCCTGGGCATCATGGGGCCTGGAAGCCCCCGCCCCGCCTCCTCAGACCCTCCAGTCCGAACCCCACCAGCCTGGCTAGAATCACGGAGTCAGAGCTGTGGCCCCCCTTGGTGGATCCCCCAAACCAAAGCCAGAGGGAGAGGTTGCGTGTGCTATTCGGACCACCGTGCTGCGGTTTTGGCGGGGCTGATGCTGTCGGACCAGACTCCGGCCTCTGCCATCAGACTCAGCCTCTCTTGGTTATTCGCCTGGTTAGCAGATAACGAGAGCAAAAGGATGGACGCCCCAGAGCGGGGGTGGGGGTGAGGGCGTCACTGTGCGGCGGCTGGTTGGGAAACTTTCTTTGCATTCGAAGTGGAGTGTCCAGAGGGGGGCATGTTGCGTCACCTATAAGTTCAGACCAGGCTTCCGTTCCTAGGGGGACACTCCTCGGCCTTTGCACCCGGACCTCCTCGCCTGCACTGGGAAGCCAGTCACGGGGAGCACGTCGGCGTGGACAGCCGGTGTCGAGGGTCCAGCTGCAGCCCAGCTCTCTGTCCGGGGCCCCTGGGAATCCCCAGCTGACCCTGTCCCTGACCAGCTCACAGACCACGGGCAGCGCTGGCCCTTGGGGCCACCCTAGGGCCCGTCCGGCGCCGCCTGAGCCTGCCGAAGTGCTGGCTTTGGGCTGGAAGCCCCGCGGACGGGCAGGAAGGGGGTTTCACGGACTGTCGGCGGGAAGTCGCTGACAGTGGTCCTGGCGCTGAGAGTCCTACACACGCGCGCCGCAGTCTCTGGGCAGAGGGGGCAGGAAAGAGCCCGTCAGCCAGGCCCAGCTGTGCGGGGAGGCACTGTGAGCCACTCTGAGGTGGCTCTAAGCGCCCCTCCAAAGGCCCTTTCTAATGAGTTCAATTAATTCTACCAGGACGTTACGGCCCCTGCAGGGACCGAAGCTGGTTGTTTGAAAACGCACCGGGAGCTCTTTGTTCTCGTGTGTGTGTGGAGTCCTGTGAAAGGCGTGGGCCAACACACAGCGCCTTTGTGTCACGTCCCCACGTGGCCTCTGCAGGCAGGCCTGATGTCCGCGTGTCCTTCCCTGAGTCTCTCAGCCTGGTTCCTTTGCTCAGTGCACACACTGCACGACCGCACAGGGCCCCCCGGACTCAAGAACCGGGGCTGGGTCTGCTCGGGAGGCCTCCCTGGGGCTCCTCCAGCGAGCCCTGCTCTGTCTCCCCGCGGGACGCAGCCTCTAAGCAGAGCTCCTGGCAGGGCGACAGCCTCGCACGCACTGCAGCTCCTTCCCTGCCGCCTTGAAGATGGAGATCATTGGAGAGTGTCACGCTGAGTGAAATGAGGCAGAGAGAGGGACAGACATAGGTCTGCACCTAGCTGTGGAATATAAAATAACACGAGACTAACACCTCTGGACAGTAGACACGAGGGCCAGGACGACTGCCCCATGGTTGGCAGCTGCCTCGTGAGCCGGGGGAGAAGGTGGCTGGGTCAGAGAAGGGGTCACTGAGTCAGTGAGGGTTGGAGGGGTATTCGGGATGGGAGATGTGTGCTGAGAGTAGGTAAAGGACCAAACACGACGGCCTCTCAGTGTCTGTATTGCAGGCCATCATGCCCAAAGTAGAGAGAGAGTCTGGGGGAGATTGCCTGCCATCGAGGCAGGGGGAGGGTGGGACGGGCGGGGGCTGCTGGGGATGCTGGTGGCATTGGTGGTGGGAAACGTGCTCTGGTGGAGGGTGGGCGCTCGCGCACTGGGTGACTGGAACTCAGTCATGAGAGCTCTCTAGTCGTGTCTCACGGCGATTCAATAAAAAAATTAAAAAATGAATAAGATGGAGATTGTGCAGGGTCAGGGGGCAGCAGCTGAGCCCTCGCCCCCCCCTTCCAGTCCCTGCTGCCATGTGGGCTGGCCCAGGGGTGCCTGGAGGCCAAGCCCCAGCCAGCTCTGCTGCCTTGGCAGGCGCTCCCCTTGGCAGGGACGCAGGTACCTGTGTCCCTCAGAAGCGGGGAGGCTGCGACTCGGGGTCACCCCAGGCCGCCTCCACCAGAGGTAAGGAGAATGCTGCCCCCCTCGCTCCAGCTCCCACCCCAGCCCCGGGGTGCAAAGAGCTCGCGCTATCCAGTTGCATCCTGAGGGGCTGGAGCACAACAGCACAGCGGGGAGGGTGTTTGCCTTGCACGCGGCCGACCCGGGTTCGATTCCCAGCATCCCATAGGGTCTCCCGAGCACCGCCAGGAGTAATTCCTGAGTGCAGAGCCAGGAGTGACCCCTGAGCATTGCCGGGTGTGACCCAAAAAGGAATAAAAGAAACCAACTGCAGACCCGAAAAGCAGTGCAGGGGTTCCCGTGTCAAACACCTGGTCCCTGTGCTGGGGCCTCACCCCACGGTGCTGCAGGTGCCTCAGCCTTCCCTCAGCCCTGGCAGCAGCCTCTGATGCCCGCAGAGTCGGGTTGGCTTCCAAGCGGCAAGCATCGCCCACGAGGACTCGAAGACGCCGAAGGACGGCCCCTGAGGCAGGCGGGAGCCGGGGGAGTCCTCTGCACCCCACTTCCTGCCCGGAGTGGGTGTGGGGAAGGCTGGGTGGGACCCTCGGGTGTCCCCGTGAGCCCCGCCCCCAGAACCCATCCTGCGTTGGCCTAACCCGCGCCGAAACCTGCTCAGGCGGTGACCCCAGGACTGCCTGGAGTCCCGATCTCCACCCGCAGGGAGAGGCTCCAGAGACGAAACATCGATGGATACACTGTAGCGGACGAGCAGGGGGCGCATCCTTGTGGCGGGACGGGCTGTGCGTGGGCGGAGGGACCGGGAGAGACATCCTTCCAGCCAGCCCTGCAGGGCCACGCGGAGCCGCAGAGAAGCCACGGGAGAGGCCACGCGTCTTCCGAGCCACTGGGGCGGCGGGGAGGGTGGCAGGGGGAGGGTGGGGAGGGGGGATTGAGGTGAGAAACTTCCTGTGGCTGGGACAGAACGTTCTGGAGCCAGGTGGCACAAGGTCATGAGCGCGCGGGACAGCCACTCACCTGTCCCCCGGACTCGCACCAACAGGGTACCACGGAGACAGAGCCTACGGGGACAGGCGAAAGGGCCCCCGTGAGCGTCTGTCCTTCCCTCTGCAGCTGGCCCAGCCCAAGGCACACCCCGCCCCTTCCGCCAGCCGCTTCCTCTGGCTCTGCCCCTGAGGGTCCCCGGAGGAGCAGCCCAGTTCTCGGAGCGCGGAGACCCTCCGCCTCTCCACCCCGGGTCCCCACCTTCAGGAGCAAGGGACGGCGGTGACTGCGGCCCGCGAGGTGTCCAGGACCCGCAGCTTTCCTCAGGGAGACGGGCTTTGCCTCCGCCACCGAGGGACCCCGGGGAAGACCCGCACCTCTGTGTGCCTCCAGCCCACCACCCCCACCCCTCACCCCTCACCCCTCACCCCTGCATGCTTCTGTGTGCCTCCAGCCCCCCACCCCTCACCCCTGCACACCTTGGTGTGCCTCCAGTCCCCTGACCCCCACCCCTGCATGCCTGTATGCCTCCAGCCCCTCACCCTTCACCCCTGCATGCTTCTGTGTGCCTCCAGCCCTCCACCCCCACCCCTGCACACCTTGGTGTGCCTCCAGCCTGCTCACCCCCACCCCTGCATGCCTCTGTGTGCTTCCAGCCCCCTACCCCTCACCCCTGCATGCTTCTGTGTGCCTCTAGCCCCCCACCCCTCACCCCTGCATGCCTTGGTGTGCCTCCAGCCCCCCACCCCTCACCCCTGCATGCCTCCATGTGCTTCCAACCCCTCACCCCTCACCCCTGCATGCCTCTGTGTGCTTCCAGCCCCCCACCCCTCACCCCTGCATGCCTTGGTGTGCCTCCAGCCCCCCACCCCTCACCCCTGCATGCCTCCATGTGCTTCCAACCCCTCACCCCTCACCCCTGCATGCCTCTGTGTGCCTCCAGCCCCCCACTGCCACCCCTGCATGCCTCTGTGTGCCTCCAGCCCCTCCACCCCTGTATGCCTCTGTGTGCCTCCACCCCTGTCCCTACCCCTGCACAATTCTGTGTGCCTCCATTCCCCCACTCCACCCCTCCCTGCATGCTGCAGCTGAAGACAAGGAGGGCTCTGTAGAGGCTGGGAGCGCTCAGCCTCACCCAGGGGTGTCAGGGCTGCTGATGGCTCCCTCCGACAGGTCGCCCAAGAAGTCACAGGCATCGGCTCCTGGTTCCAGCTGCCAAAGAAATAAAGCGGGAGCTAAGACAGGGCTGGGTGCGCTGGCTCCGCCCACCGCCGACCACAGGGGGTCCGCCGAGCTCCCTCAGGAGCGATCCCTGAGCACAGAGCCAGGAGGACACCCTGAGCACTGGCCTGAGTGCTGGCCCCAAACCAGACATGTGCGATGATGGTCCGAAGCAGCCGTGGAATATCCGTGTATCCGAGCAGAAGGCAGCAAGGGGCCGTCCAGGATCCTGGTGTGGAGGGTGGAGGGAATGAAGCAAACGGGGAGAAGGTATGAACACGCCGAAGAGCAGTCGAGCCTCCTCCCCCCAGGGCCTCTGGCTGGACGGCTGCCTCCGGCCGCGTTGATGGACAGAAGCAGGAGTAGGTGGCGTCCGGGGCTCTGGGACCCCGCGGCGGGGAGCTGGGGGGGTGGTGCTGGCAGCACGGTTGTCCTCATCAGCTCGGCTCTGTGCATGGGTTCAGCCATTTTCCCCGGGCTCCTGGGCTCCCACCACAGTCAGCGACGGCGGCTTCCCACGGCATTTAGCTGAGAGCCGGGCTGTCCAGCGAGACGGCCAGTGAGGCGCGGGGCGCGAGTGGCCACTTCAGAGCAGAGCCGGGCCCCGGGGGGAACGTTGCCGATGCCGGCACATCAGGCCCCTGACGGAGAGGAACAGCGTGGGTGCTTGGGGGAGACACAGCCAGCAACCCCAGGAAGCATGTCTGGGCCCCGGAACTCCCCAGAGCCTGCAGAGAAAGGGGGCACTCGCGGGTGTGGACAAGCCTGGTCAGCCCGCCAGGATCCCGGGTGTGACAGCAAAGGGAACCAACGCCAACCCCCAGGCCAGGACTCGGAGGACATTCCCTGCACGGAGACCCCAGCTCTGCCCGTGCCCTGGAAGAAAGCGACGGCCGAGGACGGGGCAGAGAAGATGCGGCAGCAGCCGTCAGCGCTTCCCTCATTCACCAATGTTTTGCAACAATTCTTCGAAACCCGTACTCCCATTCTCCCCTTTCACGGACAGGGAAACTGAGGCACGACTAAGGTGCCCAAGAACTCTCAAAGCAGGAAGTGGCACTGCCACCCCCTCCTCTGCCTGTGAGTTTGGGGGCACAAAAATAAAGAATGGATGAGTCAGGCCGTAGATATTGAAAGCGTGTAGAGGCGCTCTGGACCATGCTTTTAAGAGGTCGCCGTATTTCACGCTGGAGGACGGCTTGCCCCCGGCCTCCCTGGCCCGGCTTTTAGAAGGTGAAAAATAGAATTCGAGATTTAACTTGAAATTTCCAGACTCGCAGAGGGTGGGTGAGATTCCCCCCTGCTGAATCTCTGTCCCTACGCACGGGCCGCTTGTCTGTTTGACTAATTATTCTGTTTCTGGTTTTACAGAAGACTTCGCAGCTGTCTGACCTTGACAAATGTTGGCTGAGCTTATGCGATGCCAGGCTGCTTGCTCGATGACTCTGGAGGGGCTCCCCCAGAAGTGCTCAGGTGGCCCTGGGCCTGTCCCGCTGGGGTTGTCAGCTGGGCTGGACAGTCCAGCGCTCAGGCCTGGTGATGGGAGGGTGCTGGGGGACGTGGGGGCCGTACCTGGTGTCCTGGGGGCCCACACAGTTCCAGGGTAGAGCTCAGGGCCTTGTGTGCAGACTGTGCTCGGGCCCTGCAGCCCCGCCCCGCCCTCCCCTCCCCTCTCCTGCTGTGCTCAGGGCTTACTCCCGACTGCACTCAGGGGTCACTCCTGGCAGTGCTCAGGGGACCATGTGGGGTCCCAAGGATTGAACTCTGATCACGGTGTGCAAGGCAAGCGCCTTACAGGTGCCCTCTCTCTCTCTCCCTCCCTCCCTCTCTCGCTCTCCCTCCCTCCCTCTCTCTCTCTCTCCCTCCCTCCCTCCCTCTCTCTCTCTCTCCCTCCCTCCCTCTCTCTCTCTCCCTCCCTCCCTCTCTCTCTCTCCCTCCCTCCCTCTCTCCCTCTCTCCCTCTCTCTCCCTCTCCCTCTCTCTCCCTCTCTCCCTCTCTCTCACTCTCCCTCTCTCTCCCTCTCTCTCTCTCCCTCCCTCCCTCTCTCTCTCTCTCCCTCCCTCCCTCTCTCTCTCTCCCTCCCTCTCTCCCTCTCTCTCTCTCTCCCTCCCTCTCTCCCTCTCTCTCTCTCCCTCCCTCCCTCCCTCCCTCCCTCTCTCCCTCTCTCTCCCTCTCCCTCTCTCCCTCTCTCTCACTCTCTCTCTCCCTCCCTCCCTCTCTCTCTCTCCCTCCCTCCCTCTCTCTCTCTCCCTCCCTCTCTCCCTCTCTCTCTCTCCCTCCCTCTCTCCCTCTCTCTCTCCCTCCCTCCCTCCCTC